>NC_045605.1:79742780-80042932 GCF_009762305.2 Zalophus californianus
ACCGAGAGAATTTCCTTCCCAGCAAGAATCACTGCCCAGTGCAATATTCCTAAATGAGCTGTACAACACCGATTTTTAGAGCTATCCCTGGAACGAAACTGTGTTAAGTAACCATTTTTAGAAGATGGAGACCAAACAGTCATAGAGAATTCAAGAAATTATTATTTCTTACCAGAGCTTTATAAACTGTGTGGCAGTTGATATTGTCAGTAGATTTGGTGAAGAAAGAGCAAAAGATAGTCATTAGAACTGTCTTATTCATCTGCCATTTCCATATAAACTATGTTCATCGGCTCAAGGGAAATAAAATATATTCATTTCCTTAGTTTCATTCAGTACTCCCTGTGGTGGGTGCTAGTAAAGAAGACACAGGTCCACTTTGAGGCACTTGAAGTCTTATGGAGGGGAGAGGAATGGAAGAGTGACAGGTTAATTGCCATAAAGTGTTATAAATTTAGGACACTGAAATGTGGGTGAGGGCAATATGTGAACAAGATCAGGAGCGTCTAAGCCAGGGTTGCGGTGGAAGTCAGGAAAGGCTTCCTGTAAGAAGTGATATAAAGTGAAGGATGTGTACAAGCCAGACAAGGGAGGAAGATGAAATGTAATATTCCAAAGTAAGGGAACAGCATTGACCAAGGAAAGAATCGTGTGCTCCAGGAACTGCAGAGTTAACTTTGTTGAGGAAGGTGTGACATGATTGTGTCTAGCATAAGGGAGTCTGGCCAAGGGTGCAGATGGAGACTGAAATCAAGTCTACTCTCAACATCTACCTACAGGGAAGACTTTTTTCTAATTTACACAAAAGCAATATGATTTAGCACAGCTCTGTGTGTGGAAAACAAAAAGACATTTTACTAGGAGGATGGAGAAAGGCAATAATTGGCTTTTAAAAGTTTTATGAACCTTGTTAAGAAGTTTGACACAGAAAGAATACATTTTATAAAATTACTCCTGTAATGACAATGTTTAAAGATAAACAGCATCACCATTATTGGATTCATTAACAAGTGGGAATATTAAGATATCCCAGATGTAACTTACTGAGGAACTGAGCTGGTATGTCCATCTGAAATTTTGACTAGGTGTGACATCAACATTTGCCATGTTGCTTGTGTTGCTTTAAACTAAGGGTTTGCTTTCTCATGCAGACTCTACTTCGGTGAGAAGATTGGGCTATACTTTGCTTGGCTGGGATGGTATACCGGAATGCTGATTCCTGCAGCACTGGTTGGCTTGTGTGTGTTTTTCTATGGGATATTTACAATGAATGGAAGTCAAGTAAGGTGAGTTATTAAGAGCCTTATTAAAATGTGTTGGCCTTTATTCTGATTGGCAGAAGCTTTATGACAATGCTGACTGTGAAAAACAGCTCATGGTTCTACAATTTATTTGCTGGGATTTCTGAGGGGAAGAGAAAAGCACTCTTTTTAAAAGGCCATTTCCATATTTTTATATGCAAATTCTCTTGGATAAGTTCTAAGACTGTTTCTCTGTATGCAAAATTTCTCTTTCTAGTATATCCCACTTAATAATTCAACAAGGCAATGGTAGTTTTATATAATTTACATTTCCATAGTATTTGGTAGTCCAGAATGCCCTCTCACTAAGGTAGTTCAAATAATCTAAATTACTATAATTCTTTAAACACTTACAATATACAAAGAGCTTCCCAATAATGTTCTCTTTTTTTTTTCATTTGATAGGAACTTCACTACCATCTTTTTTGCAGATGAGGGAAACTTACATGTTTAGAGATGTCTGAACAAAAATATTTGTAGCACATAAATCCTGCTCTGAGCAATCTTCTCTCCTGAGAACATAAAATCACTTTCTATTTTCTTCTTATTCTCTATAAGAACAAATATTTGTAAGTTTTTTAGTATCAACTTAAAGTATCAAGACGGTAGTGAAATAAGGTTTGACAAAAATCAAGCATTTATGAGAATGGAGATTCTACTGTTAAAGTTGAAATCACTCAAGATTTGCGTGGAGGAACAATACATTATTATTCAGCAGAGACAAGACTCACCCAGACATTAAAGAATCCTCACAATGAATGTTTTATTTAATATATACAAAGATATCATCAAGTTCAGGCTTGTGTGATATAATTCAAAATATGAAAAGCACTTCCCTCCTTTAAAGCTCGGCACTTTGTTCTCCTTTGGTCACCATCTTTTAACCATGACCTTACTACTGGGTAGTAATCATGACAGTTAATGGTATCATAAAAATAATTTCCTTGAATTCTCTCTCTCTTTCTCTCTCTCTCTACACACACACATATATATATATATATATCTTTATTATACATATGTGTATGGATAACGATTTGCCAAAAAACAAAATATTTCCATTGTCCTAGAGTTAAATCCAGTTCCATAACCAACGTCCTTGATTTGATATCTTAGTGTCCCCTTGCTCTCCATGAATGCTAAATGATAATTAGTTTGAAAACAAAGAAACACCTACTGTTCAAACACATTTCATCTAGTCGGAGGTTTATTTCAGAATTTTGCAAACTCACTACCACTCTGGAAGGCAGCATCTTCCTGAACAGACTTGTGCCCAGTGGAAACATCCGTCCCTATTTGGGCATTTCTCTGTATGCTGTTAAATCAGTAACCTCTGAAGCTAAGAAAATAGGTTATGATTTGAAGTTATAGTATCTTGGAAAGAAAAACACTTTTTTCTACTTTTTTATTCTCTCTTTCTATGAGTTTGGCTTTCTTAAAGATTTACTTTAAGGTGATGCCATAAAATAATTTTTCTTCCTCTGGCTTATCTTACTTAGTATAATACCTTCAAGGTCCATCCAAGTCACAAATGGCAGGATTTCCTTCTTTCTCATGGCTGAATATATTATACACACACACAAACACACACACACACACACACACACACACACACACACACACACACACCCCACATCTTTATCCATTCATCAATGGGCACTTAAGTTGTTTACATATCTTGGCTATTGTAAGTAATGCTACAATGAACATAGGAATGCAGATGCCTCTTCAAGATCCTGTTTTCATTTTCTTTGGATATACACTTAGAACTGGGGTTGCAGGATCATATGGTAGTTCTATTTTTAATATTTTGAGGAATCTCCATATTGTTTATCGTAGTGGCTGCACCAATTTAGATTCCCATCAGCAGTGTCTTGATTATAGGCATCCTAACAGGTGTGAGCTGATATCTCACTGTGGCTTTGATTTGCATTACCCTGATGATTAATGATGTTGATCACCTTTTCATGTACCTGTTGACTTGTAGATCTTCTTTGAAAAAATGTCTATTCAGTTTCTCTGCCCATTTTTTAAATCAGATTGCTTGTTTTTCTGCTATTGAATTGTATGTGTTCTTTATATATTTTGGATATTAACCCCTTATCAGATATATGTTTTGTAAATATTTTCTCCCATTCTGTAGGTTGTCTTTTTGTTTTGTTGGTGGTTTTCTTTGCTAATGCAGAAGTTTTTAGTTTGATGAGTCCATCCCACTTGTTAATTTTTGCTTTGGTTGCCTTTGCTTTTGGTGTCAAATACTAAAAATCACTGGGAAGGCCAGTTTCAAAGAGTTTACCCCCTATGTTTTCTTCTAGGAGTTTCATGGTTTCAGGTCTTAAATCTAAGTCTAATCCATTCTGAGTTAATTTTTACATATGGTATAAGATAGGGGTTTAGTTTTGTTCTTCTGCATGTGGATATCCAATTTTCCCAATACCATTTATTGAAGAGACTATCCTTTTTCCATGGTATATTTTGCCCACTTTGTCAAAAATTGACCACATATACATGGGTTTGTTTCTACGTTCTGTATTCTGTTCCATTGATCTATGGGCCTATTTTTATGCCAATACCATACTGTTTTGATTACTCTTGCTTTATAATATTATTTGAAACCAGGTGTCATGCCTCCCATTTTCTTCTTCTTTCTCAAGATTGCTTTGGCTATTTAGGGTTTGTTGTGTTCCATAAAAATTTTAGGATTGCTTTTTCTATTTCTCTGAAAATACCATTGAAATTTTGATAGAGATTGCATTGAATCTGTAGATATCTTTTGGTAGTCTAGACATATCAAGGGTATTAATTCTTCCAATCCATGAGCACAAAATATCTTCCCATTTATGTGTGTCTTTTTCAATTTCTTTCATCAATGTCTTAATTTTCAATGTATAGATCTTTTACCTCATCAGTTGAATTTAGCCCTAATTATTTTATTTTTAGGGCAATTGTAAATGGAACTGTTTTCTTTTTCTCTTTTTGGTAGTTCATTGTTAGTGTATAGAAATGTAACTGATATTTGTATATTGATTTTGTATTCTGCAGCTTTATTGAATTCATTTATTAGTTCTAACAGTGTTTTTGATAGTCTTCAGGGTTTTAGAAACCCACTCTTTTATTTTTTTTATTTTTATTTATTTATTTATTTTATTTAAATTCAATTAGCTAACATATAGTACATCAGTTTCAGATGTAGAGTTCAGTAATTCATCAGTCAAATATCACAGCACTCATCATATCATGTGCCCTACTTAATGCCCCTCACGCAATTACCCCATTCCCCCACAGACCTCCCCTCCAGCAACCTTCAGTTTCTTTCCCATAGTTAAGAGTCTCTCATGGTTTGTCTCTCTCTCTCCCTCTCTGATTTTGTCCATAGGGGAAGGGAGGGAAAACAGAATGGGAAGAAACCTGGGAAAACCACTGTTTTAAAATGAATTGATAGAGACATAAAATGATTTTTAGATGGGTAGCTACTGTTGAAGTTGGTTCTATGGAGAACATATTCACAATGTTTTACTATACGGTATAGACGCCTTCCTCTACACCTACAAAGCTGAAAATGAACAAAAGGCAATGAAAGGAATAGATTTGCCATCCCTATTGATTTATGTACCGAAAAAGTAAATTAGACTCTTTGCATATAAGTACCTTTAGTACAAGGAGTGTTTTAAAAGGCATTAGCAAACCTTTTTCTTCAGTGCTTTATGGTATTATATTACTGCTACTCTGTCACACTATAATTAACATCTTGTCAGACTTTCTATTCTAAACCAAGATAAGCATCACTGAATATCTTGACTTTCAAAATTTCAAAAAGTTTCTATTCAAGGTGTCAGACATAGTTAAGTCATGGTTAAGTTGGAGGTGTTATCATGGCAGGTCATGGGAGGACACAGGGCTTTTATTTAGTGTTACTTTGTTTTAGTACTATTTTATTAAGCTCTTTTTTATTACAAGGTAACAATATGTTAAAAATCTGAAGATTAGGTTGTGTTTATTATGTTTCTATCAACTATGTTCATGAAAACTAAGGTCATATTTATTAATTGCCCTGTAGTTAATTGTAAAATTATCTAGCAATCAAGTTGTAGATTATTACTGTATGTATATGTACATATGTATATTTACATGTGTTCATTGGTCTTATCTAACCAAATGTGGTCAGATGTTTGCCTGGCAGAGTACATATCATAGGAATATGAAAATGAACAAGAAGGCAGATAAAATGGTTTTCCAGGTCCAGGGCAAAGAGCAGAAGCCCCAACTTTCTGGTCCATCCTTTACTCTTTGCCATTAGAACTCACTGAGAAATTTAAGTGATCCTTAGCATCAGACCAGGTTTTCAAAAGCTGTTGAGTCATAAAGGACCTCTTTAACTCTCTCCTGACAACATCCTTAGCAATAAAGTCTATCTAGTGCCTATGATGTTCCAGGCACAGTATCAATATCCCTTATGTAATATCCCAGTTAGTTATTATCTCCATCAGAGAGGTAAGTGACTTGGTCAGAGGAATGTATGTAGTAAGTCATCAGCTAAGTTTTAAACCTTTATTGGATTTTTTAAAATTGTGGAAAGAACACTTGACATTAGATTTACCCTCTTCACAAATTTTTAAGTGCACACTACAGTAATGTTAACTCTAGGCACAATGTCACACAATAGACCTCTAGAGTTTATTCATATTGTATAACTGGAACTTTATCCCTGTTGAACAGCAACTCCCGATTTCCTGCTCCCCTACCCTCTGGCAACCATGATTCTGTTCTGTTTCTATGAGTTTGACTGTTTTAAATACTTAATATATGCGAAATCATGCATCATTTGTCCTGTGCCTGGCTTATTTCACTTAGCATAGTGTCCTCCAGGTTCATTTATGTTGTTGCATATGTTAGGGTTTCCTTCTTTTTTAAGGATGAATAATATTCTATTGTATGTTTATATGACATTTTCTTTATTCATTTTTTGGTGGACACCAGGGTTATTTTCATATCTTGGCTATTGTGAATAATGTTGCAATGAACACGGGAGTGCAGATATCTCTTCTAGATCCTAGTTTCAGTCCTTTTAGATACATACCCAGAAGTGGGATTGCTGGATTTTAATAGTAGTTCTATTTTTAATTTTTTGAGGGACCTCCATATTGTTTTCCATAGTGGCTGCACCATTTCATAGTCACACCAACAGTGTGCAAATGTCCCCAAATCTCTACATCTTTGCCAATACATGTTGTTTGTTTTGTTTTGTTTTGTTTTGCTTCATAATAGCGATCCTAACCGATATAGAGTAATATCGTGTGATTTGATTTACTTTTCCGCAATGATTATATCTGATTCTAAAATCGTGTTTTACTCATGCTTTCATACTGCCTTCCCTTAAACCCACTTTCACATTTTCACATTTCCTCAAAATAGACATCACCAAGCATCTTCTTCTGTGCTTTGTCATGTTAACAGGATCACAGGAAACATGAAGACCTGGGAGCAGGTCCAGACAGCCACCCCCAAAAAGGACAAATCGCTCCCTCTCCCATTATCTAATGTTGGTGGTAATTATTATTTCCTTCGATTCAGCCCTTGATGTGTATATCTAACAATAGACATAAAATGAAAGAAAGCCACAATTCAAGTGATGGTTTCTATTATCAGGCTGTGCAAACAAAATGAAGAAACATTCATGCTGGACACTCTCCCTCCCTCTAGTGGTTAACTTAAGTCAAAGAAATTTGTGATAGTATTCACTTCCTTAATTTAGGCTAAAAAATATGTTGTCAAAAGTTGTTTACTTTTTATGTTACATATCAAGTTGAACTTTGAACAACTTATAGAAAATGAATTTAATAATTCTGGAATTAAAAAATAGGACTCAGTCTGATGGATTGGGATTCTAGACATGGTGCTTTGATAGATTTGTGCTTTTGTTTGACCATGTAGGAGGTGGGAAAAATGATGTGGTATAAACTGACTCTAGTACTTTTTAGTATGAGATTTCAGTTCAGGACACATCATGTCATTCTTGAAATAGAGTGAATTATGAAATTTTAATCAAAACTTCCTTCAAGGTCTGTGTTAATTCTTATTCCTAAAAATTAATGATATAACTAAGAGGAGGTATAATTTTCTTTTTCTTTTGGTCTTTTAATATGAATGTTTTACTTGCTTTTCTTCTACTTCATATAGATGTCCTGATTACTAGCAAGATGATGTATGTGAGAGTAGGAAAATTATAGTATTTATTAGACCTTTAAGACTATCATTACCATTAATAAACTAGTTTTATAGAAAAGTTCCTTTTATTTTTTTATTTGCCAGAGTTTTTTTTATTCAAGTACAATTAACATACAGTGTAATATTAGTGTCAAATATAAAATATAATGATTCACCAGTTCTATACATTATTCAGAGCTTTTCATGATAAGCGTACTCTTAATTCTCTTCCCTGGAAAGTTGCTTTTAATATGAAATAAAGCTTTCTCTTTTAGATATGTTATAGTTAATGGGGAACTGGACCTAGAATCACAAAAACCTAAACTTGGTTTCCGGAAGTCCCTCTTGTTAGCAAGATGACGTTGAGCAAATTACTTAAAATTAAACATCAGTTTCCTCTTAGTTGTGGAGATAATTACCATTGCAGGAGATTGCAGTGAGGACCAGACTTAATGGATATGAACCCACCTTTGCCCACCTTAAAGTGCTGTATTACTATATAATGTTATTACTTACTATGTATTCCTACTTTGGAGTGAGATTTGAAAAACATATACATTGTTTTTTTGCTTCATTTGAGTATATCTATTTTTAAAAACAGTAAATCGTGCTGTAAACACTGCCAATAAACCTGTATTATTATTTATTAAACAGCTGCATTTCCAGATATATTTTCAAAAGCCTTTAAAACTACTTTCAACATTTCCAAAGCAGATTTAATTAAAGGCAATTTATTTAGAGGTTACTAAGTGGGAAAGGGACACTTATGACAGACAAAAGCACAAGACATTTTAAAAAATAGATTGCTGTGAACTCTCAGGCTGGGAAGCTTTTGAGAAATTGTTATTGGTATCTGACTTGTGTCACAAAGTCATCTATAATGGGTGCTAAAGACCTTTAAAGGTAGTTGGTATGAAACTGAAGAGACAAATATTAGAAAATTTAATTCTAATAGAGAATATAATACATATATACATATAATACATATTCAGTAAATAAAAACTGTCATGTCTGTGTGTCAAGACACCGCAAAAAAATCAACTCCCTCAAATTTTCAATGAACATGATGCACCCATTGACTGTAGTGGGAGTTAGGAAGTTGTGTGAGTTATGGATGCTGTTCATTTTGGCGATTCGAAGGCAGTGAGATCCAGGAGAAAGATCAATAGACTTGAGAAATCAGAATATTCAGCCTTGATTTCAGCTCAGCCACTTCCAAGCTGTGAGCTTGGTTAAAACTCTCTCGGGTATTCCTCACAAGATTATCCTGAATGCCATGAAATCCTGTGCCACTGTCTTTGCCACAAAGCCCCACAAGTGTCTCATAAGTATAGAGTGTGGCCTATTATCATTCCAGTATCCTGGCAGAGACTTCTAAAAACAAAGAAGCAAACACAAATCTCTATTACACAAATATCCTAAAAATTTGTGTTGGAGCCACACAAATTCTTCCTTAGCTGTTCACCACTCCCACTCTGTGCATTTCTTCTTTTCCTCTCTGCCTTGCCGCTTCCCACAGGATTAGCCAGAGGGATTAAGCACCTTCTTAAAGGTGGAGGTTCATGCTTTCTTTTTCCTCTTTGGTTTCTCAAGCCAAGAAATTTGCAAGGCCACCGAAGTCTTCATGTGCCCTCTCTGTGACAAGAACTGTTCACTGCAGAGACTCAACGAAAGCTGTATCTACGCCAAGGTACGTGTGGACCCTCCTTCTTGAACTCTACTTTTTCACAGAAGCAGATAGTAAAAAGTCCGCCAAACAAAGTTAAATATTCCCAAGAGTTGCAACAATTAATATCATTGATAAACGAATAGACCATCACTCTGCAGCAATTACAAAATGAGTGCATTTTTATTTGAATATTTTGGTCTTCCATTGTTTTTATAACTGATTACTGTCCTAAGAGACATAAACTTCCACGTGGAATGACACCTAGATTCTTTTAAGGAGAAGATGATGGTTTCTATTACTAATGATTAAGTTTCTGTTTTCCACAAACACTCATTACAATACTTTTAATTTTACAGAGAAAAGGAAACAACATACTAAAATTCTCAAGTTGCTGCCTATTAGAATCACCTGAAGGGTTTTTTAAAACTTCTGAAGCCCAAGCCACACCCTTGAGCAACTAATTAAATCAGTAGCTTTGGGTTTGGAACCTAGACATCAGTCTGTTTTAAAACTTCCCAAGTGACTCCAATGTGCGTACACGTTTGAGAAACTGAATTTTATGATTACTATTTATCTTTAAAACAGTTTTATTGAAACATAATTAACATAATATGCACACATTTATTTATTTTTTAATTATTTTTTATTATGTTACGTTAATCACCATACATTACATCATTAGTTTTTGATGCAGTGTTCTATGATTCATTGTTTGTGTATAACACCCAGTGCTCCATGCAGAACGTGCCCTCTTTAATACCCATCACCAGGCTAAACCATCCTCCCAGCCCCCTCCCCTCTAGAACCCTCAATTTGTTTCTCAGAGTCCATAGTGTCTCATGGTTTGTCTCCCCCTCCGATTTCCGCCCCCCTTCATTCTTCCCCTCCTGCTATCTTCTTTTTTTTTTTTAACATGTAATGTATTATTTGTTTCAGAGGTACAGGTCTGTGATTCAACAGTCTTGCACAATTCACAGTGCTCACCATAGCACATACCCTCCCTAATGTCTATCCCCCAGCCACCCCATCCCTCCCACCCCCCACCACTCCAGCAACACTCAGTTTGTTTCCTGAGATTAAGAATTCCTCATATCAGTGAGATCACATGATACATGTCTTTCTCTGATTGACTTATTTCACTCAGCATAATACCCTCCAGTTCCATCCATGTCATTGCAAATGGCAAGATTTCATTCCTTTTAATGGCTGCATAATATTCCATTATATATATATATATATATATATATATATATATATATATATATATATACACCACATCTTCTTTATCCATTCATCTGTTGATGGACATCTTGGCTCTTTCCATAGTTTGGCTATTGTGGACATTGCTGCTATAGACATCAGGGTACACGTACCCCTTCGGGTCCCTACATTTGTATCTTTGGGGTAAATACCCAGTAGTGCAATTGCTGGGTCATATGGTAGCTCTATTTTCAACTTTTTGAGGAACCTCCATACTGTTTTCCAGAGTGGCTGCACCAGCTTGCATTCCCACCAACAGTGTAGGAGGGTTCCCCTTTCTCCGCATCCCCACCAATATCTGTCGTTTCCTGACTTGTTAATTTTAACCATTCTGACTGGTGTAAGGTGGTATTTCATTGAGGTTTTGATTTGGATTTCCCTGATTCTGAGTGATATTGAGCACTTTTTCATGTGTCTGTTGGCCATTTGGATGTCTTCTTTGGAATGCACACATTTAAAATGTACTAATTGATACATTTTGACATTATATATGCACCTTTGAAACATCACTACAATCAAGATAATGAATGGGGAAGCCTCATGGCCTCTTGTAATCCTAACCTCCCACCCCTCCCCAATTCCAAGCCTGTGCCGAGGCAATCAACCACTTTCTTTCTTTATAGATAAGTTTGTATTTTCTAGACTCTTATGTAAATGGAATCATACAGTGTGTGGTGTGGGTTTTTTTCCTGGCTTCTTTCGCTCAGCATAATCATTTTGAGATTCATCCATGTTGAAACACTTATCAGTAGATCATTTCTCTTTATTGCTGAATACTATTGCATTACATAGCTATACCAGAATTTGTCTATCCGCTTCTCTATTAATGGACCCGTGGGTTGTTTTGAGTTACCATTTTATATAAAGCTGCTCTGAACATTCATCTATAAGCTTGCATATAGACAGGCACTATTATTTCTCTTGGGTAAACACCTAAGAGTAAAATGACTAGATTATATGATAGGTGGTTGTTTAATCTTCTAAGAGGTTGCCAAAATGCTTTCCAAAGCATTTATACCATTCGACTTTCCCATCCACAGTATATGAGAGTTCCAGTTTTCCATATAGTCGCTAATCCTCAGGATGGCCAGTCTTTTTAATTCTAACTATTCTACTGGACGTATAGAGTTATTGTGATTTAGTTACTTGGAAATAATATGGACCTTTTGGGTCTTGCTTTTAAGGCTTGTGAGCTGGGTTCATAGCAGTACTGTAACCAGCATGAATTTTTCCCCACGATGAAAGTAATATCTGTCTGTGTACAGTACCCGATGCACTGCAAATGAAGGATTTCCAGTCTGGCTGGTGGGAATGGGCACGCTGGTACTCATTTAGGGTGGTCCTTTCCTCGGATAGTCTCCTCACAGACATGCTCACTGGGTACTATCTGCATCCTGCCAACTCTTTCAGCATGATAATCTGAGGCAATCTTAATGCTCACCTCATTCGTTTCCCACCTCTCAGGGATCATTGCCCTTCTTGCCCAAAATCCACTGTCTTGAAATCTTTTGCTTATGTATTTTGTTCATTCTTTGGTTGTTTCCAGAATGGGGTAAAATCAATCTCTGTTACCCCATATTGTTCAGAAGTAAAGGTCTCCATACAATTAATTTTGACAAGGCAGGGTATAAAATCAGAAATCACTCAATATCCTACTATGAAACCAAAACTTAGTAAAATTAGCTTCTGAATTATTTATTTTGCATGCAAGCCATGAGGAAAATCTGTTTTATTTACAGTTTAATTTCTAATAGTATGCTTAGTTTTGAATTATTTTTAAGTGTTTCCATAAATATGTCTTATTTTGGGAAGCATTTTCTGAATATTTTTTGCAAAAGCCAAGCGTATTAAAGTAATTAAGGGTGTATATATGTGTGTGTGTGTGTGTGTGTGTGTGTGTGTGTGTGTGTACACACACATGTCCTTCTCTTAATCCATGCATTTCAAGGACATATGACAGCCTTAGAGATACCAGCAAATCCATATATATGTTATTTCTACTTTTACTTAGACAGATTTAATAAAACATGCTAGCATTATCTGAATACTAAAAATAAGAAACATCCACAATGGCAGAGTGATAAAGTAAAGCAATTGTCCAAGGGAACACTAAATATAGGGGGCTTTTGTCATTATGTAATATCTACATCCTTCCTTTCCTTAGTACAAAAGGTATGTATGGAGACATGTCTGACTAAGAAAGAATTCATTTAATAACTACTATAAGAAAGGTGGAAAGTTACCTTACAGAGGAGATTATTAACTTCTGGAACAATGCAAGAAATAAATCCCACCAGGATGAAATATTTAATATCTATTGTATTTTTTTCTGGCTAAAAAAACTGTAGCTACTTGTTTCATACCTTAAAAATCAGAATTACTCTTCCTTTATTGATAGAAATAACATTCTTTTTTAATATCAGTTTCTATACTTAAACATTTAGAAGTTACTTGATGGACAGTGTCAGAAATAAAGGGACAGGTTATTACCAAAGAAACAGGCCAATCAATCTAGGATCATCTAGCCACATCATCTAGAAACTTGTTAATTCCTTATGGAATCCATCACCACTTTGGACAAGAAACAAAATTAAATGTCATGTTATTGAAAAGTATGTGTGTGTACACATAATTATTTTCTTAGTAATTTAAAGGATGTGTTCCATGGAACAAAATTGGTCCCATCATGTGATAAAAGTTATATTTAAGTACATTAACATATTTTTAACATTATTTTAACATTTAAGCACATTAACATAATTTTTAACATATACAAGTATGGGGATTAAAAATTTTTTTGCAACTAAGTAATTCAGTGATATTTGCACATTCATTTAAAAGCATCTGACACCATAATGTCAATTTGCATTATGCTAAGCTTTCTTATTTTAGGTGAAATCATGAGAAGGGTTCTGCATTGTTTTATCATATCATTTTAAAACTGACTCTGCCCTTGAGGTTAGCCTTATTTATAATAGTTATTAGCTTCTGGGTTTTTTTTTTAACTTGTTCAGTAAGCATTTACTCAATACCAAGTATGAGCCTCAGACCACATATACCAATATTGAGGCTACAACAGAAATAAGACAGAGGCTATTTTTTTCTTTAAGAAACTTCATGGAAAAGTCAGTATAAGAATCACATAAGACATTGTTAAGAAGTAGATTCCTGGGCCCCATGTCCTACAGTTCAGAATCGACTGGTCAAGGGTAAGGCTTAGAATTCTTAAGGAGTGAGGAAGTGAGAGAGGCCTGAACTCCAGCCTAAATTCCAACTCCTTGCTCTCCTTCCCACATAGTAGCCTGGCCTGCAGGGTCAAATCTGCCCAAGAAGTGCTTTGTTCTCCTTGGCCCAGAGGGGCTTTAATGGAATGTTAAGTGGCAGTTTCCAGAGGCTAAGGCGACCCTGAACCCATCACACAATTTTAGAGACAGACCTAGCAACTACAGTAGAAGAGACCAAGACTTAAGCTTCCAACTTAATAAGTAATTTACCTCTTTAAACAATAACCACATTTATTGATTTCTAGTCCCACTCAGCTATCCAAGAGAAATCAGATGTCAAACATAATGGAGAATTTGTGCTTAAACATAGTTTTGTTTGAGGCTTAGTTTGCTTTTGTCTTTATATATTATATATTATTTTTATATATTATTTTATATATTATTCACATCAACAATGTTGAATAAAATGCTTGTCCACAGGTCTCCCTATGCATAAAGGCAAGCTATTTTTCTAATAAAATAATCCATTGCAAATATATACTTGTAGATAGGATGCACTTCCTTTTTGCTTTTGGAAAAGCCTGTTTTGTTGCTTTGGGAATTTTCTTGAGATTTCACCTGGAGCTTTCTTTTATAGGGCAAGGGTCCCTTTCCTAATAGGCAGAAGGCCTCTTCCCCTTTTATTCTCTTGCCAAATCCCCACAGTCTAAGCTTGAGCCGTCCAGGCTCTGCTTGACCCTTCCTTCTCCCTGTCCCCCATTTTCATTCAACAGGTCGTGTATCAGCACTCTAAATACCACTCTTAGCAACTCCAGCTATAACTGCAGGCTTCAGATTATTTTTCTTAGGTCTGTGGCCTCCCACGTATCATAGCCCATCCCACCTGTCACATCTTAGTGGCTCTAACACAACGATTTTATGCTTTTATACCCATCCTTAGGGCAAGTTCTGACGTTTTCCATAACTCCTACTTTAGCTTCATCTCGAATTACATATATGTAATCTCACATTACTTGAGTATTACATGTATACCTTACCGTGTCTCATGGATGTGTTTCTAAAGAAATGAATGTTTTATTTATTGAGTAAAAAAAAATGCCTGAAAGATTTGTGAACAAACTCAGAAGAAAAAAAGTGAAAAGATTTTTTAAGGAAAATATGGCTTACACTATGACAAATCATAGCCATGCAACCCAATTATTGGTAAGCATGGCTTTGTATTTGTCCCTTTTCTAAAAGCACTGCCGTTTCTGGAGCAGGGGAAAAGCCATGTTTTCTTGGTGACCTTTAAGTCCCCATGTGTAAAGTCTCTGTTCTAACACTTGAAGAGGCTGTTTCCTACACTGGGTCTGTTCTGAAGGAAATCAGACAGCTATTCACCCGCTTGGCAATAGCAGGTGTCTCTGTGGGATGCCGTCGGAAACAAAAACGCTGGATTCCCCCACTGGGTGTAATTTTATGAGATCTGTAGAGAATTTCTTTATGGCCATTTTCCTGCCTGTACGTAATATATAGTGATGATTGTGGTGAAAACCAATTCTTAGAACATTTTTAGAAATCCCAAGCCTTAACAACCATAGAAGCTTAGAGCCAGCTAGGACATTTTGCACCTACTCACAAACCTTTGAAAGGAGCACGTTTTGTATAATGATATTTTCAGTAGTGTTTTATTTGACAGGAAAACGCACCCTATCTTTATCTGTTTTACCTATTGTTTTGCAGTGTATCCCAGATGTTGCAATTAAAATACACATTGGTATTAATGCACTCATTGACCAGCCTCTGGACTGTAGACTGCGCAAAGAGGACACCAGTGTATTCCCACTTCCCTTAAAATAATGTTCTTGAGCCCCTAATTGGCCTTTCTCTCCTGTGAGGATAAGCGTCCCTGTTTCCCTGTAGTTTTTATGGTACCTATGTATATGACAATGAAACGTGTATTACTTCAGCTGTATTGGTTTAACAATAGTGGCCGTCACTATAAATACAAAATATAACTATAGGGAGGGCATTATGCAAATGAAAAGAAGCAAAAGGTAAGCTGAATTTATAATTTATTGAAATCAAACAATCCTTGCAAGCCTGAATATTGTATTCAGTAACATCATACCACTGTACACTGTTCTTTATAAAAATTCAGGTAATGTCTGATTCAAAAAAACACTTGGACTTATCCTAAATGTTTCATGATATATGAAACTTCTTAAAAAAATTGTAGCCACTATCGGACCCATGGCACACTCTGAAAGATGTCAGAAAGTAGGGCGAGCACTGTGATGCCTTTCCATTGAAGGTGCTGCCTCACTGCTGGAATCCCGCATTCTGTAACTTCCCAGTCCTAGAAGTTTTGCTGACAGGAAGTGCAACTAGGTATGCCTCAACTGAAAAGCTAACCTTAGCCTGACAATCGGTGGCCCACAATACTTCCTCAGGGTGCTAGAACCCCTTTTTAGCAGAAATGAAGGTGAAGTCCACAGGGAATATGAGGGAAGAAAGAAGAGAAAGGGGAAAATGTTGATTCCTCACCTCTCCCCATGAAAACATCATATGAAACAGTTGCAGGACGCATGAAAGGATCTCATATCTTATATTTATAAACCATAAAGTAATGGGATTCCATTTGGGAAAAAAACCATAGAACCTAAATGTACACTGTAATCACTAGATTATTATAATCAGTTTGTGACTAATATTTTTGCTTCATTTTCCATTAAGGTGACATACTTGTTTGATAATGGAGGGACGGTCTTCTTTGCTATTTTTATGGCAATATGGGGTAAGTATGTTCTTCTGTTACTTAATTGCTTGTCCCCATTTCCTGAGGCTGTTGTTGTTTCTTCACACACACACACACACACACACACACACACACACACACAAACACACACCCTGTGTATCAACCCAATGATGAAATCTCTTGCTTTGCTTTGCCCTCTTCACACATTCACTGCTTCTTTGGGAATTTAACCCTTGCTCTAATCCTCTAGTCCCTAAAGCCTTGACCTTCCTATACTAAGGAGTGTATTTTTCCTGCCAAATGCAGGTGGTGATTAAAAACAAACTGAAACATACTAGAATCCAAATGATGCTGCATGTACTGCGTGTAAAAGTGATGCTCAGAAAATGTTTCGTTTGCATAATATTTCTATTTGTCTATTTTCTTAACATTACACTTTATACACTTAGAGATACAGAATCTATTCCATATATGATTGAGGAATAATATCTAATACATAATAAACCTTGTTCTTATTTAACATTTTAAGACTGTAAAAATTATGTACAGGTATATGCTTTGGCTGACTTTTTTCACCGTGTTTCCCATTGACTCTTTAAAGCACCCAATTAATTGAGTCCTAAAAGAAATCTGACAGGTTAGGATTCCCCAGCCTTTGAAGAGAACCTATCCCTTTCCCGGGTAGAGTCAGCTTTCCTACTGTGGCCCTGTTGAATGCAAAGTCATTGTCAGTCTGGCAATTCAAGGGACTGACCATGTATGTGCTGAGACAGGAAAGTAAAATGTGCTAGAGAGAAGTCTCTCACTCCCATTACCTTAGTTTCCCAGGAACAGAAACTCCAGATACTCTCTCTCTTAAGTCAAAATTAAAAAAAATTACAGTTCCAGTTTTCCTTCAAGGGAATGCCCATCTTGATGCATGAAATTAGGACAATAGGGTTAGTTAAATTACAGGCAGGGCAAGCATCATGAAACCTTTTAGGTTTACCTGATTCCCATAAACATTTCCCACTAAGAATAAAATAAACCAAAATACAAATTAAGGTTACTCGAGAGATGATTCAGCACAGCCAAACATGGTAAGAAATGAAACCTTTTAGATGATTTATCCTCTATGTTTCTGCTACTGGTCTCATACTTTTATAGTTCTCCTTGGCACAGCCACATGACAGTGATCTTGTTTCAGCTTTTGGAAGATGGGTTTGTGAAAAGACTAGGATGTAGGCGATCATTTGCCATCAGAAGCCTTTATCCCTTTAGTTTTATACTGAGGTACGAGGTTGAGGTATGTCATCCATAGGAATGCTGTCCCGTGCATTTTCTTGGCCTGCTGGCATAGATGAATCATTCACAGTTGAGTTGTAATAACTAGAATTCCCAAAACTCGCATCATAAGGTTCTGGTGCATTGTCTAATCGCAGGACTAAAAAAGTAACAAAAAAATTTATTTTATGTTGACAGTCTGGAAGATGCATGCTCAGGCATCTGCCGGACTGTAGCAATTGTTCTAGATGAGTAAGTGGATACATCTTTCATGTAGGCTTTGCAGATATTGGTTTTGAAATTTTAAATAAGTCTATATTTTTCATGACACATTTCTTTCTAAGACTAAGAGAACAGTTTAACTTCTAAAATAAATTTACTACTGGTGAACCAAAAATAAAGGAACTAAGGGAGAAATCACAACGAAAGTAGAACAGTACTTTGTATGAAGGACAGACAGACATATATCTCATTGACTTTTGAATCTTGTGAATTCAGAGCCTTGTCAACATGTCCAGAATTTTTACTTCTGGTATAAAAAAATAATTTTTAAAAACTGAAGAGCATTAATTTTATATCAGTGTCATTATTTTTCTAAGTGTCTCAATAGCTTTATGGTTGAGCCAGGGAAGCTGGAGATGGAAGAAAACTTTGTAAAACCTTATGTTTCTTTGTGATAGATCCTAGTTATCATGCACTTGACATTCTCTGATTAATGATATAAGATTCTTTTTTACTTTTTCAATGAACAGCCAATTCTTACTTCCTTAATGATCTTGAATTTATTTTCAAAGAAAATTTGGCACGTGCTGGGTATCTTTAAGTATTAAGGCAGTGACTAATTACTAGTTAGATTAGTGATTTATTTATTCAGTTAGGTATTCTCATATCCTACCCATTCTTTACACCTTCTGTTTACAGACTGGGTGTCCAGTAACCTTAGGGACTTGGGGGAGGTTTCTCAAAGCTCTCTTGAAGGAGAAAAGGAGGTGTTGTGATTGAGTTATTCCATTATGCCTTAATTACAACATCTTAGACTGTATCAGTTTAATAGACTGAGCTTTTGCATGTGATTACAGGTAAAGAAAAGATTCTGGGGTTAAAAAAAAAGTTTGGAAACCCCTATTGTCTGAAATTCTATCCTTTAATTTTGAAAAGTACCACTTTTTATTTTATATGGATTGCTAGAAACCCCCAAAATAGAATTCAGTTAAATTTACAGTTAATGGATTTGGTTCTGAAGGTGATTAATATGTCAGTCATGATCTGAACTTAGTAAAATCAACAAGACTTTATCAACAGGATGTACCAGGGGCATTTAACTCTTTTTTATGGTGGCAAGAGTCCTTTGTAGAACAGAAAACATTTTTTTTTCCTGAAGTATAAAAAAAAAGACGAGTCAATTATTTGAAATTATTTCATTTCTGTTCTAGTTAGTATTATATTAAGAACAAATCCAATTCTTTATTTTTAGCAGACACATTTCTCATTCATAGATATTACAGTTGGTCTTTTCTATCACATGAGTGAAAAATTCCTGCGTTATTGTGATTTGATGTACCCAAATATACGGCTTTTTATAGATTCTGCTTTAGAGACTCATTAAGATAATTGATTGAGGGCTACTGCATCTGTGTAAACTTTAGAAGAACTCCAAATTGGAATAAGTCATTGTTCAAGTTACTGCTGCTAAGAGATCCAACAATGGCAGAGAATATGGCTCTGCAGTTACTTGCTAACAAAACTGGCCATTTTTTTTCCTCAATGGCATACCATTCTCTTCCAGTTCTATAGACATGATTTAGGTTCTGGGATTTGGTTTATTTAAAACTAATTGTTTTGCAGTGAGCCACAGTTCCAAATGGCTTTAAAATTCCATCCACATGTCCATAAGTATTTTGGTTATGTTCTTTGAGAAACAGAGAGTAGATCAGAATAAATCTTTAGTCTGTTTCTGTCGTATAAATTTCCAACTCCCTTCTAGATAATGTAGTGAACATGGGCATCCTCATTTAATTAAAACCAGTGTGTGCAGGTGAGGTCCTAAAAGTTGCTTTTACCTGGTTCATTTCTGTCATCGTAAAGTCTCCGATGGGAAAATGAATCCATTTTCCTTTTTCCACACAGCAAGTAGCCAACAAGACTAAGCAATGAAGCACCCAGAATAGCACCTAAGATGGTCCCAAATACTACTCCTGTATTTTTATTCTCTAGAGAACAAAGAAAAAAATAATTAACAGATAAAGAAATATAAGATAATTTTTCAAAGAAGAGAAATATATACATTGGACTTTCTTTATAACAAAGAATGTTTAAAGAATATTGTTTTTTAATTAGATAATGGTGATGTGTGTGTATTTTGTCAAGTGCTGAGTATTTGGGATATATTGGGAAATATACCTCCTGATAAAACCATACTTCAAATTTTTAATTACGTTGAAATACTTCTTAGTTTCATAACTGTCTCTCATTCCTTTTTTAAGAACAATAGTACTGAAATACCATGTGTATGCTCCATTAAGATCTAATTTCTATGTTGAGTGCTATATTAAGTTTTTAATCAACTCTGAATCTCTAATAAACATTAATGATGAAATGAACCTTGAACTTGTTTCTATAATAACTGAAAAGTAAAAAGCTAATGGGAATAAGTGGGTGATAGAAAATGAATCCACAAAACCCCAAATGAAAAGGCACTATAAGGGAAAAGCATTATATCCTGATATAGGATATTTCCAGATACAGTAGATAGACCAAAGCAAGATGTTTGCAGTGTCTTGCACATTGAGAACAGATGTGTAGGTCTGAGTTTAAGGGAGCCCAAAATTTTACTCTATCATCCCTTTTTACTAAGTACTTTATTTGAAGACTAAGGTCGTTATTAACAAATTATGTATTGCTCCCTGAACTCATATTTAGTGTATTGTATTTTCAGAGTTTTTTAAAAATTTCATGAGAATGTTATTAATTAAGTGGGCAAGGGGTCTTATAAAGTCTGTAATTCTATATTAAAACCCATTGATAAAAAAATTAACCTACACACTAGACGCTTAACAGCAAAATTACTACTAAAATAAAAGCAAAACAAAGTCAACTAATTTTCTTTCGATTAAAGAGCAATGGTGGGCATAAGTACTCTGTATTCTTAGAATGTATGTTGAGTTTAGAGAGGCAAAAGAGAGAGAATATTTATTAAAAATCTTTCTGATGTAGGGGTGCGTGGGTGGTTCAGTCAGTTAAGTGTCTGGCTCATGATACTGGCTCAGGTCATGATCTCACTCTTGTGAGATCGAGCCCCACGTGGGGCTCCATGGTGAGTGTGCAGCTGCTTTAAGATTTTCTTTCCTTCTTCCCCGCCCCACTGCTCTGCTTGCACTATCTCAAAAAAAAAAAAAAAAAACAACCTCTTTCTGATGTAGTATCAGAGTATGTATGAATGAAAGGACGCGTTAAAATTATAGCTAAAATGAAAATATATGTACTTACAATCTATTAGCTGCAGTGCTATTATAAAGCCTAGATTTCAAAATTTAAAACTTTTCCTGTACACTAACAACTTTAAAGTAGGAATTTGTACGTATGATTTAGTGTTTACATCATTAATATAATCTGAAAGTAAGTTGTATTGCAAGTCATTGGATTCATGGGGGAAATAAGAGTATTTTTAAAAAATTTCAGGGAAAGACAAATACCATATGATTTCACTCATATGTAGAATTTAAGAAACAAAACAGATGAACATATGGGAAGGGAAAAAAAAAAGAGAGAGAGGGAGGGAAGCAAACCATAAGAGTCTCTTAAGGATAGAGAACAAACAAGTTTGCTGGAAGAAAGTGGGTGGGGGATGGGCTAGATGGGTGATGGACATTATGGAGGGTACTTGTGATGAGCACTGGGTATTATATGTAAGTGATGAATCACTCAATTCTACCCTTGAAACCAATGTTACACTATATGTTAACTCACTAGAATTTAAACAAAAACTTGAAAAACAAATTTCAGGGAAACAAAAACTTGGGTAGACCTGAAAAAATAAAACATGATGAATTTTCTTTAAATATTAGAGATTTTTTCTGTTTTATGTTTTAAAGCTTGACATAATCCCTAAGTCAAACATAAAAATGTTCCTATAATATGCTTTTCTTGTGATACTCACAGCTACATTCCATTTTTATGGTGTTCAATAGGTACTAAACTAAAAATTCAGGAGGATTTCCTTTTGTTGAGTTTATTTACATTTAAAAAAAATCAGTGTTCTGTTTTCCTGTGATTGCTATGTGGTATCAGATAATTTATAAATTCATTTATTTCATTCAATTTTCACATATATATATTTTTAAAGTTCAGTTGCATATTGTTCCTAAAAGCATGGGACATTTCAGGCAGTTTTCTCAGATTCAGTGAAAATCATTGCTCAGTATCTCAAAACTGTACTACTACCTCAACCTAACCTTCCTCCAATTTTGTCCTGCTGTCTCATCATGTTCCCATATAGTAATGACTACTGTATGCTGACTGAAGCCTGATAATCCCTTCACTATTTCCACTGAATATCATGGTTGCCCGTCAAAAATGAGAACCACCTGTGCTGCTGTAGTCCTTTTTTTTTTTCAATATGGTACATTCTTTAGTTGTAATCTGCATGACTTAGTTCGAGATTCAGTTTCACACAAAAGGAAAGTTAAACCCATTTATATTTACCTTCTTGGGGGTCTGATGTATTTGAGATTTTTGAATTATTGGTAAACTTTAAAGTGGGCTGTAGAGTTGTTGTTTCTCGGTACGGGGTAAACCCTATGAAGCTATCATTGGATGTGGTGAGCCATTCTTCTGGTTTTGTTATCATGGGGGTCACAGACGTGGTGTTTGGTGCCGTGGGGAGGATGCTAACTGAAATGGAACTGTTGCCAGGAGTTTTTATGGTATCACTGGCTGAAGACCAAGTGAACTTTTCTGAAGATATAGCAGATGTAGCTTTGGGAGGTGCTGAGACTGGAAGAGGATTTTCATCTGCTATGGATGAGTTCCAAGGCAATTTAGAAACAAAGCTATGGATCAGAGGAGAGCTTGTGGGAGACGTAGGCATGGGTCTTGGATTCCTAGAAAAGTTGTTTGTTGACGAATTGCTGAAGACTTCTGTTGTTCCATGGCGTCTATTTAATGGGTCCCAAAGAGAGGAATTACTTGCCTCGGGATTGGAGGTTTCTCTATTTTCTTTATCTGAGCTTAAATTTGCATCACTTTCCAAAGGAACAGATTCATTTTCCATTGTTTTTAGGTCTGCTGCAATGCTTTGTGTTGTGTTTCTTTCTAGACTTTCTTTCCCATGACTTCCAATTAATAGTAAACTAAACACATTTGAAATCAACAGAATTTTGGCTGAGGTCAACATAGTAGCCTTTTTTAGTATTGGTGTTATTAAGGAGAATCTGAAAAAAGAAACAACAAGCATCTGAATTATTAAATGAAGTAGTGATTTTTTAAATGGATCTACATCTTTAAAGTAATAAAAATCTAGAGATATAATACTGAATTGATAATATCATACTTTTTATTCTAAAAGTTAGTTTTCTTTGGATTATATACTAAACCTAGAGTGAGTTCTATTTTCTGTATAATATTTATTTCTTCTTTCTTCTAAGGAAATGCCACGCACAAACTTTGTCAAGCCACATACTACTATTCCACTATTTCAAAGATCATTTAGCTTTTGACAAGTTGAAATATTTATATATATTTGAGATATTATATATGGATTGCTAAGTAAAATATTTTAAATATAGGGCATGTAGAGCTGGCTGATTTCTTTAACCTGTTTAAGAAAATATGTTTTTTATAAAGATACAATTTGGAATGTTTATTATGAAAATGATGTTACTGATTATACTCTAAACATGTAATACCGGACCTTAAAAATAGCAGGGACCTCCACTTGAAAACATTTTATTAGTGCCTAATGTGAGTTTTTTGAATTTTAAATCAATATCCCTTTTTTTCACAATGGTTTTCATGATGCCCTTCTTCCTATTAATCCAAAATTAGGGAAAATCAGGAAGACTCTCAGATTTCAGGATATTCTTTCCTTATATTCCCTTATTATATAAATGAAACATCTGGCTGGGAGAATGTGTAGAAAAAATGACATAGTTAGATAGTAGGAGAGTTGAGGTTGAAACCCTGGTCCAGACTTTTAATCCAGGCATTATCATTCTGCCTCTGAAATGTGGAAGTGCCACAATTCATAGATAGGAGCATATGGAGGAAAGATTTTAAAGTTAGATTTATATTAAAATTTTGACTTCTATTATGAATAACCTGTGAAAAATAATCAACATAATAAGAACTTACTTTGTCATCATCATCATAATCATACTGACATCACAGTGTTCTGAAGACTAAATGAAATGATGTATGTAGAATTACTCTAATCAATACCTAGCCTAAAGTAAGCAGCCAATAGACATTCCATTTTGTATTATGAAAATATAATAATATTTCTGTAAGTGCCTTACAGCTCAGAAAGTTTGCAATATCATCTCACTTGATCCTCACAATGATCCCTTGCAACAACAACAAAAAAAAATAGCTTGTATATCCTTATTTTGCAAAGGAAGAAACTGAGGTTCAGAGTGGCTAGTAATGACAGCTAGTGAATGGAAGAGAAGCACTGAAATCCAACTCTACTGACTTCAACCTAGTTAGATGCTAAAATTTGAAATGTCTAACCTAATGATGTAGTATACGTTGGCTAATTGAATTTAAATAAAAAAATAAATAAAATTTGAAATATCTTTAATATAAAAAATATTCTTTTAAAAATGTTAGACTGTTCCTCCTCAAACAATAAAGTCTGACAACTGATTTCCTATTCTTTGAATTGGATCTTAGAGCTTATTTTTCACTAAAAACCTCCAGGATGACTAAGATAAGAAAAGGGAGAATGTGCACCTGCTATTTTTAAGGTCCAGTATTACGTGGCATTTCTTAAAAGCTCTCCCAGAAATGTTTACAATTATGTTCAACCTTGAGTTTTCATTAAGGTCTGAGGAGCCTCTAAATACTCCCTCTGATTTTCTTTTGGATTTAAGTGCCCCCTTCCTGCTTAATGATATACTTAAATATATTTATAATACATCCTGATACATACTTTTCTCCAAAAGCTTTTAGTAATTAGTCCATACCTGTGGATTCCCAGGGCTTTTGAAATGTAATATCTTCCATGCCCTATGCTTATCACTTAAGTAAATTCTACTTAAAAGGCAAGGCAGGGGTGCCTTGGTGGCTGAATGGATTGGGTGTCTGACTCTTGGTTTTGGCTCAGGTCATGGTCATGAGATCGAGCCCTGCCCCCGGCTCCGCCTTCAGTGCAGAATCTCCTTGAAGATTCTCTCCCTCTGCCCCTTCCTGACCCCTAGAATAAATAAATCTCCTGGAAGGGGACTCTGTATACTCCCGATATTCTGTTTCTTGATCTGGTAGGAATTACATAGGTGTTTGTATTTGTGATATTGTCTGTTTATATTTAATTCACTTTTCTGTGATGGTCAAGAAAATGGATTTAGATCCTAAAAATTGTTAACATCATTGGAAAACATATTACTACTCTGCTTTTATTAAATCAGATGCTTCACACATTTTCTCATTTAATTCTTACCCAAAACAATCAAACAAACAATGAGGGAGGGATTATCAGTCCTGTTTTACACATAATTAAATGGGACATTAAAAATGTAAACAGTGTGGGGTGTCTGGGTGGCCAAGTCAGCTAAGCCTGCAACTCTTGGTTTTGGCTCAGGTCGTGATATCAGGGTCCTGAGATGGAGCCCCATGTGGGCCTCTGCACTCAGTGCAGAGTCTGCTTAGGACTCTCTCTCCCTCGCCCTCTTCCCCTCCCCTACCTCTCTCTAAAATAAAACAATAAATTGAAAAGTGTCAAGGACACAGAGTAGTGACAGAGATCGGGTTAGGATTCAAACCTCGGCATTAAAGCCAGTCATCACTCATCTGTGAAAAAGAAGTTACAAAGGAATATAGAAATTGATTACAAGGGAATATAGAATTCAGCTGCTTTTTAGAACTTCTTCCCATCAACATTTTTTTAGCACAGCTTCTCCAAATTTTATTATTCTACTCAAAGCAGTTTATAATACCATTTTTTTAAGGATTTTATTTATTTATTTGACCAAGACAGACACAGCAAGAGAGGGAACACAAACAGGGGGAGTGGGAGAGGGAGAGGGAGAAGCAGGCTTCCCACCGAGCAGGGAGCCCGACTCAGGGCCCAATCCTAGGACCTCAGGATCATGACCTGAGCCAAAGGTAGATGCTTAACAACCGAGCCACCCAGGCGCCCCAATAATACCATTGTTTTAAATACTGGAAAAATAGGGCCTTCTACCTTAAGTACCCCTCAGACACGCTAAATACACCTTTACGCTAATTTAAGAAAATCCCAACAATTGTTTCTATGATTCTAGGTGGACACCTTTAGCATGTAGTTTACAAATTAACAAACGTTATCATCCCCAGGATCTCTAGTTCACCAACACATTATTAAACTGATACCTCACCCAGCACATTTAAAATACAATTCAATTTAGTTTAAAAATACTTCCATGTATCTTTTCAGAAAAATCCTTCTCCTGTGAACTCTGTCAAGTTCATAGTAAACATTAGAGCCTTTTTCGTTATCTAATTCCAGTGGTCCCATTAAATTTATGAATTGTACTTAGCCACCCATTGTATCATTATTATACATTTTGATTTGTTTTCCCTTTGTGGTTATTTTCTCTTCCTAATGAAGTGGTCACCAGAAGGGAAAAAAACAGACCTTAGCTGTTCTAATTTTCTCATGTTACATGAGGAACGTGGTGTTGAGCTTTCACTCCCTTCCCGTAATGAGAATCCACATATCAAGAGTCAGCAAAGTGAGTTTTGTTGTTCCTGATTCACTTTGTAACATTGAGCCACCAACGGGATCTCTCTACCCTTCACCCAGCTTTTGATTGTAACTTGAAAGGTATTAATACCCCAAATGAGCCAAGCGTTCTGTTACTGCCTATAATTTGTCTCCAGGGAAAAGAGAGAAATGGAAGAGAGGGATGATGTGTGTTGTGAATACCATTTGCAGTTTATTCCAAAAATAATACAGTTATGGGTAAGGCTTTTGTGAGAATTGGTTTATTCCTGCTATCCTGGCCTGACAGTGGAGGATAACTTTGCTTCTGCTTCTTAGCTTCCAAGAGAAAGAGGTTACACCTCTCCCTCAGGTCTCTTCATCTTAAAGGGATAGAAGCAACCGGGAATTGAAACCATCAGCTATTCAGAACCCCAGCCCTGGGCTTTTGCTGGAAAAGGACTAGAAAATTTTGGTTAAGTTCAACCCTATTCTGAATTGAAGAAAACACGTTGTAAGCCCCAAAGGCTAATGGAGGTAGTAAGAAGTTCCGAAGGGCAATAAAAGAAATCTGTGCTCTTTCTCTTTGCACTTTCCTCTCGGCCTCTCTCCATCTTTAGAGTTTAAATATTTAAAGTATGTTGTATACTCATTGTGTAAAGTTATGCTGGATGATGGTTGGCATGCTTGTGTGTGCCCAAGTTCATCTGTCAGCCAGGTGCACTGTGAAGGCAGACAAAGGTGGGACCAAAGAAAAGTGCAATTGAGGAAGGAGAGTAAATCAGGAGAACCCGGTAGCATCATTTTCCCTACTGTTCTTTTTGCCCTTTCTGGCACCTAGGTAGAAACTTTAGAGAGGAAATTTGAGGGTGTAGAACATAGGAACAGAGCTAAGATCATTACAAACTTGAAAAACTTCTAAGACTAGAATTTTTATAAAGGGAACAGAAAAAAAGGGGGATTTCCACCCATTTTGCGATACTTTAAACACAGACTCTAAACCGTTCTGTATATATTAAACTATTTTTATTGTTTCTGGTATTTAACAAATTTTAAAATATACTTTCAGAGGGTGTGCGTTGCACTATTTTTTTTAAAAAAAATACTCTATGCAGAGCAAATGAACATAGTTTTCTCCCCTGTTTTTGGTGTCAGCACTAAAAAGTGGTTTCACATTACGACTTTTGTATGGAGGGCTGCAGAAAGTGGTGAGAGAAACACAACCACCATGACCATTAAGGGAAGCAAGTCCAGACTCTCTGCATAATTTTGCTTCCCCTTAAATGCATAGAGTCATTATTCTGCCCAGCCTTCTTGTTATAACTGAGCCATACCCATTTTATATCAAGCCTTTAAAAATAAGGTGGTACCCTGGTTTGTATTAGGTAATCAATCTATGCAAGGGAAGAGAAATGCTAGTCAATCACAATCTGAACTTTTAAATTACAACATTAGTTCAGTGCACTGAGGGGATACTATAAAAACATGTTTCTGCAGTGAAATAACTAAACAGTACATAGAATGTGCTACTTCTCTCTCAGTTGCTTTTGCTTGTTTTTTATTATAGATCCCAGGCTACAGGTTAAGACAGATGGGTTTTGTTTTTCTTTGTAATAGGAAATTCAGTCTGACATTAGCCAATATCCCAGGCAGACCCTGTTACTCTTGAGTGGCCTTTACAATCTTGAACAGTATTTTGCTTTTCCTAAATGAAAGAGCTTCAATAAATGAGGGCATAATGAACTATGCTTCTAGAAATGCCTCTCTTAATAAGAGGGTTTTGAAAGGATGAGAACATCTAGTAGCCAGAAAGAAGAATTGTACCTGAGGACCCTAAACATATCATTTCACTTTTATTTGACTTAAAAAGAGAAGAAAGGCAAGGCTTTCCTTCAGGAAAAAAAATTTCAAGTTGGTGAACATAATTCTAATTAAAAGACTGGGGTATGCAGAAATCCAGGAAAAATATGTAGAATGTCATACTCCCTGCTAATTTGAGCATTGTTAGTCATAATCTTTAGTACTGAAATAATTAGGTGGAAGAGTATCAAGCTTAGAAAGAAAAACTGTCTCCAGAATATTCTGGACTCAGATTCCCAAGCATGGGGTTTTCAACCTTCTATTATATTTCACTGTAGAAAATCCCTCCTTGGATCAAATAGAAAGTGCTA
This sequence comes from Zalophus californianus, assembly GCF_009762305.2. Classification (NCBI taxonomy): domain Eukaryota; kingdom Metazoa; phylum Chordata; class Mammalia; order Carnivora; family Otariidae; genus Zalophus; species Zalophus californianus. Next base: position 79,771,503 of record NC_045605.1, read on the forward strand.
AACAGTAAATCAACATCCCTTTAATTAAAAGAGACTTACATAGCCACAAACCGAAAATAATTTTAAGAAACTTGATCCACAACGTCATTCCATTAAGATGTGTTCTGTAGCAACTGACTTAGCCATTCAGATTTCCAATGAGCACCAGATGTACACACATAACATGCTAAGTGAAATAGTTACACAACATTTTGCCAATTTTTGATTAACAAAATCTTTGGAAAAGATGTATGGAAGCTAGTAATTCATTGTATTCAAATACTGTTTTTCAAAAACTGTCATATTAATACTTTGGCAAGATCCTTAAAGCCCAAATGCATAATTTAAATCTAAATAATCAATTCATATTTATGCGATTTCCACTTTAAACATCGTGAAACTTTCACTAAGATCTGACTTACGGCAACTCTCTCTTGTAGTCATGTACATTTTAAGTAAGGTTTTTTATTTAACTCTGCAGCTGGTTTCATCATTGAGCAAATTTGGAAGTAATTCCTAAAGCTAAGTCACTTAGTGCAAATGCTCATTTGGGAGGTTATTAATGAGAGAACTACCTGTTTTTATAAGGGACTCCATAGCTACTTGCCAGAGAGTTCTGTCAAAAGTTGAGCCTGCTTTGATTCTCTCTGGGAAATAAATAAAAGAGACAGAGAGGGAAGGAGAAAGGGAAAGAGGAGAAAAAAGGGAGAGAGAGGGGGGGAGAGAGAGAGAGAGAGAGAGAGAGAGATGGGATCCTAGGTAACCCAGTCCACACTTACCTTCAGGTTCTGGAGGTATTTACAAACAGGAACTAAAATATCATAGACAGCTGTCCTGGCTGGAATGAGTCTGCCGAGCATTAGAGAAAGCAGATGGGTTAAGTATGACAATGTCCCACTGAGCAGGAGTGTGTCAGAGAAACAAAATTAGGTGGAGCTGGCTAAATCTTGCTTGTGTAATAGAGCACCCAAGAACCTGACTGACCTGCTTCTGTCAGCATGAAGATAGCACCTCATTCAGACCTTAAAAAAAAAAAAAAAGCCCAACCCTCCAGGTTTCATAGGTTGATCGTTTTGACTTCAGGGCAGGCTAGTTCTCTTGAGCAGTGGCAGAACAAGGGGCATCCATTTCCTGCCCTAAATGAAAAAAAAAGGACAAAAACTTTGGTAACGTCCCTCCCCCCCCCCCCCCCCGGTGTATCAGGAATTTCTGGCACATGCTGGATTCGCTCTTTGCAGGTGAGGAAACCAAAATGACTCATGCCCTGCACCTGTTACTCCGTGTGAGCCCCATGTTGTTCTCCTATATCATAAACAAACCTGTCTTTCCCATAGTAGGATGCCCTCTTTGTGTACCAAAAACCTGAATGGAGAGAATACAGTGGTGAGGGGCCTTGTCTGCAGTACACTGAAATCAGTTTTATCGAAAGTCACACTTAACACAAAGTGAATTAACGTGTATTGGCATCCTGGAGAAAGCTGTGAAGGATTCAGTTAGAAATAATCACCAGAATTGAGATGGGCTTTCTTGCTGACTTTCAGGAGTTTGGGGAGTCAGGGGGGCCTGTGTGGGAATGGCCACATGATCCTGAGCAATCCTGAAAGCCTTGTCAATTAAGCTCTTTCCCTCCTGTGTTCTCTTTGCTTTTACCCTCAATTTAGAAGCTGGAGAGTTTCACAAGTGCCCAGGTAATGCCTGATTAAATACTGGAGTTGAATAACAACCTGGCATGCTTCCTTCACTTCCTTCCACAGCTTATGAAAGGGAGCAGAGTGAAACTGCACTTTCTGGGATATTCTGCACACCAGTATTTGGGGGCTGGTGCCAAGGCCCGTTCAGCTCAGTACGTCTGAGGTTCACGCTTAGTTTCTGTTGTGCAAGGAGGTAGGTTTCCAAAGCCTGGGAGAGAAAATGAAACTTTAGCTAAAGTATAGGACTTTCAAATTGAATGCACAGAATATCTGCCCAGTTAATTGGTCCCAGGAAAGAACAAGGTAATGCTAGTTTTAAATTTTCTGAGGTCAAAGCCCCCTTCAGAATATGATTAGAAATTAAGCCAACCCCTAAAAGAAAAGTGTTTACTCAAAGGATATTTAAGCTGTATCTGCACTGGTATGAAGAAAAGCAAGGTGAATTTAATCAAACAACTGGTTATTGCACAATGGCTTAATAGAATTCAATTGGTTATTTTCAGATTAGTCAGTTACTAGGAAAAAATCCTACTGACAAAATATTTTCTGTCTACTTAGAGATCTGAACATGACTTGGCAGGGTTGGGTGTGCCATGCCCTTAGGGATTTTCCTAGATATGTGTATGAATATCATTACCACTTTCTGACTTGACCATGGTAATTATGACCTATGCCAGGCATGGAAATTACAAGGTACTTTTGCTACAACTCTCTGCTTTCACTGTGTAAGAGTCAAATCTCATCTCCCATGAACCCCTTTTCTGGAGACTGTACCTGTGGCCTCAGAATCCTCTTCATCATTGCCCTCCTGACAACCATAACAAATTGGTTAGAAATGACCCTAGAGATAAACCCTATTTATCCTCCCTGTCATGAGCACATCTGGAAGTAAAGTCATAAAATAAGAAGTATGCATGCATTTAATGCCTCAGTGGTTACTTAGCCCACTTACTTGTGATCAGAAATCTTTGTGAAATCACCTGAGTTGGAGTTAAAAAGTAATTTCTTGGGATGCCTGGGTGGCTCACTCGGTTAAACGTCTGCCTTCGGCTTAGGTCATGATCCCAGGGTCCTGGGATCGAGCCCCGTATCAGGGTCTCTGCTCAGTGGAGAACCTGCTTCTCCCTCTCCCTCTGCCTGCCGCACCCCCTGATTGTGCTCTCTCTCTCTCTCTCTGTCAAATAAATAAATAAAATCTTTTTAAAAAAAGAAGTAATTTCTTGCCAAACAAACAAGTCTCAGTGAGGTACATTCCCAAGTATATACCATGGTCTAGGTAAGACCAATCCCGTTTTGGCCCTTGTTTCTCCGGATGAACTCAACGATAAGGGACAACTAGGTGGCAATTTAGTCAGCCAGGCAAGCTGAGATGACACATGGTACAATGCCTACATAATTATTTTGTACTTACTTGCTATGGTAACTTTCATCTGGCCCTCTCCAATTGCTTCACACCATTAAGTCTCACAATACTTATTGGAAGAAGTATTATCTTCTCTTTGTCTGAAAACAAGTGGAGTTACTAGAACGTGAAGTTACATTATTGCCACTGATGGGTTTGAAAATAGAACCAGAATGTAACTTGGGACCATGCCTCAAATAAAAATAAAACATTGTTCTGGATCCAAAATGGCATCCATTGTATACAAATCCTATAGCATCACATGCCTGATGCTGATGCCACATATAGGGAATTTGTTGCCATAGATCAAATCCATTAATAGCAGGTTCTGAGTTTGAAATGCGATATAAATTGAATTCATGTTTTATCTCCCCACAGGAGCATGGGCACTTTAAGAAACAAACATTCGGGGCTTTGGGTCCCCTCCTCCAAGCCTAGGCCCAGGAAAGGGAGCTGAGGCCTAGTCTTGTGCCCCCTACTAGGCAAGACACAGGGAGTTGGTACTTGGAGTTAATTGCCACTGTGTTATCAGGGTTTACTTTTTTGCCCATAGGGGCCCTTGGTCCACTTGATTTCTTTCCCTGTTGCTAGAGGAACGAGCGCTTGAAATGTTTGTTACTGCAGAAAATAAAACTGAGCTACCAAAAAAAAAAGAAAGAAACAAACATTTGCTTAATAATAAAACAAATGACATCGTGGTTATATTATTTGAGGATAATTTAATGATATTCTTCAGAAATACAATGGAAATTGATGGCTGGAAAATTTCCTTATGGTTGGTAACATTTGTTTCAATATTCTATTAGAAGAGAAATAGAGGGATTATTCTCATGAGCTAACAATTGTTTAACATAAACTTATCTTTTTACCTAAGTCATGTGGTATTATAATATGGTCTTCTTCACTTAACAATAACTTTATGGAAAGATTAAATGCTCCATTTTGTTGCTAAGGACAGTCTGCAACAATGCCCTTTGTTAAGTACAAGTTGTGACATAGCATTTACATATATGCAGGTGTGCATACTTGCATGCATACCTACATAAAATGGGGAGCTAAGGAAGGTTGTAAAAACCTGATTTAAAAAAACATGGTAAGTCACATACAAACTAATTCAGCTGTAGTTCAGAGAAGTAAACAACATAACTATAGCAAAACATGTTGCATTCCTATCTGCATATTTATGTGAAGATGTTTGCTTAGTAAATATCCTCATAAAGACAAAGGATTAACATAGAGTTGGTGCTGAAACCTCTCATTGTAACAAGAAGTAATAGGTATCCATGGATACCTGAACCAATTGAAAACATTCAAAAAGCCCACTGATATCCTTAAGAGATGTGTTTATAATAAAATCTTAGATTTTATGTTTAATGTCTATTAAATTTTGGACTAAATTTTCTTGTTTTGTTAATCATAATGATAACTCAATCCAGATTTTTTAAAAGAGCCTCATGTTAACAAGAAATTTTAAAAATTATTTTAATTTATTTTTCTTACTCCTCAAATGACAATAGCTAGTTTTATTTTCTAATTTTTTTTGTTAGAAGTATGAAAAGATAATGAATACTTTCAGACAAAATATAAAGGATAATATTCTGAGGTAGAAACAACAGAAAACAGAGGTAGATTTAAAGATACAATGAAACAATTAAAATTTTACAATAGTAGGAGCTTATAGCAAGTGTATATTAAAGGGATAAGAGTTAAGTATAAAAGACTAATATAAAAGTTATATTTTAAAATGTCAGTTTTTTATAATGCACTGGAAATTACATCTTTTGCAAATATTTACACATGATAAAAAAGAAATTTTGAATGTCCTCATAAAATTATACAAAAGGATAAACAATTCTACAAAATGATTTTTAAAGCTTATACAAAAATTTTGAAGACCACTGATTTAGTGTGTTACATTTTCACTAATTTCTAAATTATGCTTAAACTTCAAGCTGTTCATAGATACAGAATATGTGCTTGGACATTTTTCTGTGTTAATTAGGCCCTGACACATTAGTAGTTCCCTATGCCTTTTTATCTCCCGTTCCAGTTCCATCAAGGAAAAAAAAACAAAAAGAGCCAGAGAGAGAGTGGGGAGTATTGCTAAAAGGTGATGGAGACATTTTGAAAGCAAACACTAACTTCCTTAGAGCATTACCATCGCAGGCATTGTCACACACTCGGCATATGTTACCAGAATAGCTTTGTTAGCATGGGGTAGCCCCACCGAATCTTTATTCAATGTCAGAACTCTGGGGCTCTTCCTCTGCTGGGTTCTGCAGGCTCATAATCACCCAGAGAGCACTGCAAATGAAGGAAAGGCTCAGGCTACCAACTCACAATTTTCTTGTTGAATCCTGGCTTTGCCAACTTACTGGTTTCATAACCTTGCCTAATCACATCCCATCTCCAAGACTTGCTTTCTCATTTGTAAAATAGCAAAAGTGACACCTACCTCCTAGTCACCTGTGGGGAGTCAATGAGGTAAGGTAGATAAACACTTGGTAGGGCTCAATAACTATGGTTATATGATAACTATAATAATTTTTGTTTAGAGATGGCAGAAATTAAAGCTTCAGCATCAATGTGAACAGAAGTTGAGATGAGTCGAACCAAACGTGGAAACACTTATATTAAATTACTTTGAGTTTGTGTCTATACCTTGGCACATAGTAGTTGCTCAATAAATAGTAATTGAGTGAAAAATGAAATAATTCAGAGCGCCTGGGTGGGTGTTTGCCTTTGGCTCAGGTCATGATCCCGGGGTCCTGGGATCTAGCCCCATGTCAGGGTCCCTGCTCAGCAGGGAACCTGCTTCTCCCTCTCCCCCTGCTTGTGCTCCCTCTTTCTCTCTCTGTCAAATAAATAAATAAAATCTTTAAAAAAAAGAAAGAAAAGAAAAATGAAATAATTATTCTCCGATTTCAATTGATTTTTTTTTTCCTGACAGAGAGGCTTTCCCTAGTCATCCTTATAAAAACTACAGCACTCCTTTCTTGACCTGTTTTAATCTCCTTTCCCCACATTATTTTACCAGCAGCACTTTAGTTACTTAACATACCCTTTACCTTATTTTTGTTGTTTATTGTCTGTTCCTGTACTAGAAAGCTCGTGAAAGCAAACATTTTTAGTCTTCTTTCTTAATTGCTTTATCCAAAGAGCTAGAATAATTCCTTGCACAGACTAAATGCTCAATAAATGTATAAATGAGTGAACTAAATGAGTGAGTAGCTACATAAACAAATAAATATAATTAACAATAATAACCAAAAGAAGTGAAAATATTAAGTATAAGACATCTGCAAGCTCACTTTTCTTCTACCTAGAATATTCTTCCAATTGTTGGCTTTTTCAGATATGAAATCAACTTTTTCTTCCACTTAAAGATATCTCTTAGGCATCTTTGTATGATTGTACATGTTCATCACTGAGCAATTTCCTAAAGCAGGTGATAAGGGATGGTGGCTAGTTTACAAGAAGAGTTGATTTAACTATGAGTTCATAAATCTATTACAACAAGTGAGAGTGGAGACACTATTGCACACAACTGTAGGTAAGTGGGTAGGTGTGGTTTTGGGGGATACTTTCTTCTGAATACTTTATTTTTAATGATGAGGTAGACAGCAAAATTGCACCTAAGAGTGATAAGAGTGTATGTGCTGGATGTTAAAAGACAAAAGAAAAGGTATGACAGCATGGCACAAGTCCACTCAAATTATTAATTTGAAACAAATCAACTCACCCAACATACCTGTCTTTTTCTCCAGTGGTGGTGTGCATGGGGACAGGTGGACAGTAGATGGAGTGTTGTTTTTTTGTTTTTTGTTTTTTTAATATTTTATTTATTTATTTAGACAGAGAGACAACGAGAGAGGGAACAGAAGCAGGGGCAGAGGGAGAGGGAGAAGCAGGGTCCCTGCTGAGCAGGAAGCCCAATGTGGGACTCAATCCCAGGGCCCTGGGATCATGACCTGAGCCGAAGGCAGACGCTTAACGACTGAGCCACACAGGCGTCCCTGGAGTGTTGTTTTTAACTAGGGTCATGTTCAAACTATGAGTTTATGACAAACTGAGAGAAGAGCTAGAGCTCTGAGGGTATATGCAAGTGGGTGAGTGTAAGGGCAGACCATTAGAATCTTAAAGAAGAAAGTGAGGGCACCAAGAGCGGAAAGGACTGTCAAACTATGATGGGGTTGAAGATTGAAAAATCTTGGTCAAGTGTCAGTGGATTGAAAATCTGGGTCAAGGAGTTGTTGGAATTGGAGTTTATAGGGAATGAGCTAGAAGGATGGAGATGATAACTGGAGATTTTAGAGAGTTTGTAATCATTGACCAAAAGTATGCTGTGGGAGTACATGAGTGAAATAGGCGAGGAGAAAACAACTTTGAAGGTAGAACCGAGGTCCTAGGAAGATTATCTGTGTCTATTGTAGTTTCAAAGAACTACTTTAAGAATCATGCTGAAAAGAGTTACACTAAGCCAAGAGTTTAAAAATCTTAAGACAAGCTAGGGAAGTGTCCCCAGGGAGTGGTAGATGACTTCCACTAGGAGAGGTAGTACGAAGTATGGATATAATGTGAGACTCAAGTCCGTGAATGAGGAGCAAGAAATTCACCACCTCATCTTCAGTCCCAACTGGTATGGGAGACAAATAGCTATTACCTGAGGGAATGCCATATGGAAATTGGGGTTTCAGGAGTGTCCCGTGTTTCAGTGAGTGCAAGAAGTTGGGGGGACATAAGTTACTGTTGATGACACTGAGCACAAGAGGATATAGTGGAAGTATCTCAAAGTATTGGGAAAGAGTGAGAGATGGTCACAAAGGCAGTCTGTTTCCCTGAAACTAGAGGATCAAACTCTGAGGGTTAAGGGATGATCTGGAAATCTTGATATTCTTGAGATAACTGATATGAACAGAATTAAGGAGCACAGTGACTGAGTCATGATGGACTCAGTTGTGAGTAATAACAGGAGGAAAAGGTGTGTGTGTAGGATATGGACATGGAGGCATCTTGCTAACATGGAGAGTTCTGGGCTCCCTCTAGATCCCTGCTCATAGAAAAATTCTGAAGTGAAGCCCCTTATTCCTAGCACCCAAAACAACTGTTCAGCCTTGCAAGTGGCAACCTGCTGGAAAATGATATTGCTCTGTTTAACAAGTACATGATACTCTGTTGTGCAGAAATGCCGTACAGCGGATTCATTCCTGTATGATGGAATATACTGCTATTCAAGTTTCCTTCTTTTACAGCCCCGATTTTGTTACAAAGTGTAATCTCTTTAGATGACTACTGCTCAGTTTACCAACTATGCAATTTATTTTTATAGGGACTTAAAAAGTTACAACAAGGCATAAATATAATAAAATGGCAAAACTGACAGATGGATAATGTAACTTATTTTGCCACCTTGAGGAAAAGGTTGATTTATTAATGCTTTCTAAAAAAATATTAAGGTAGATAATTAGAAAATCCAGGCATCTCTAATTTGTTTTTTTCTGGTTAGAAAGTTAGAATAGCTAAATAATAACCATGGCAGCAACAGCACACAGAGTTTATTTGCTGAGTGTCCTCAGCGCTGAGCCATGACCTTGTAAGGGGCAGAGTGAGGAGAGAATAAGATGCCAAGGCTAGGTCTGTACACTCTGAAGAAGGTTCTTGATTTGTTTCTTGGATCAGAACTCAGGGCAAAAGAGAAAGGAAACTTATCCATGACCTGAAGGGGATTTTGAAATCAAGTTCATGGACAGCAAATAACAATGACAAGTGGCTTTCTCATCCATTTAGACTCTAAGCACCTTAAACACTTTGGAGAGAACAATGAAAACATGCTGTGTTTAACTAAGCTGACAGTTCCTAGAAGCTCTTAGCTACAGAACAAGAAAGAAATTTTTGTATGGAATCAGGACAGAATCCTTAAAGAAGGACACTTAGGATTATTGGGAACCCTCCCTTTGAATAAGTATTTGAAGCCTGGGAGTCAGAATGACCTGGGGTACACAGTCAAGTTAATTTGGGGCAGGAAAACTTTATTTCTAAACTTTGGTATCATTACCAGTAAAATAGCAATACAAAAATCGTTTCTTGTACATGGCGCTGTTGTGAGGATTTAATGAGTTAGAGTGTATGAAACATTTAGGATGGCTGGCATATATGTGAGTGATACATTACAGCTCTTCATGGGAAGGAGACACACAATTTTGGAAGCTACAAAAATATGAACAGAAAATGAGGTATGAAAATAACTAAACCGGGAAAAATCACAAATTTACAAATTTTAAAAAATCTCCGAATACATAAAGTCAAAATCCAGAAAAGTAAGAATATTTTAATTAGCTAACTGCCTATCATATTTCTGTAATGCTTTTTGTCCTACATTTCTTTCTGTGTTTTATGAAATTACCTTTTAATATGATGTTTAAAAATATTTCAGAGAATGTATAGAAAAGCAATTCTGTCTTTCCTTTTCCTCTAACATGGTTAATTGAAAGTCTTTTTTATTGATAGTTTTGAAAAGTTTATTTCAGCTTTATAATTCATTATTAGTAGTGTTGTGCATTTTTAATATAAATTTGAGAAGATCTCTTGTGTGTTTCAATTGAATTTTTTTAAAATATTTTATTTATTATATGCATGAGGTGGAGGAGGATCAGAGGGAGGGAATCTCAAACAGACTCTGCACTGAGTGTGAAGCCCAACGTGGGACTTGATCTCATGACCCTGAGATCATGACCTGAGCCAAAATTAAGAGATAGATAGTTAACTGGCTGAGCCACCCAGATTCCCCATGAGTTGAAATTTTAAAAATAATTTTTCCCTAGAGTAGTTTCTGTCTCCTGTACTTCAGATCTTATTTCTCTTGCTTTATCAGTGCCGGACACCCTAGAACATGCCATCTCTCCATACAACCACTGGCCTGGAGCCTGAGTCTGCATATGAAGTAAAAGGAGTTTCCTCAGAATTCATTGCTATATTAAGATAATTGATAATTACTGAACAACTTGTGGAAGTGACCTGCAAACCTCATAAATATATCTTCCTCAATGCAAACTAAATGTATCCCTGACTCAACATTCAATTAGTCAACTGTCAAAAACACTCAGGGCCAGTCTACCGCACACTATTTGAGGAAGTCAGAGATTCTGGCTGTGTGTACCAGGAGCTTTTAGACACATCAAAATTATAAATATACACAATTCAATCATTCTTTGACTAAGTAAATATTTGCTTGAATTGTGGACCAAGAAACATTAAGTTTGCTTCTGCATGTCTGTCCCCACAAATTCAGATATAGTGGTCCAATACAAAAACTAATCTTTTTCGACAATTAAGTTATAAGCATGTATTGGGACACTAGGTGGCTTAGTAGTTAAGCATCTACCTTCGGCTCAGGTCATGATCCCAGGGTACTGGGATCAAGCCCGGCATCGAGCCCCACACTGGGCTCCGTGCTCCGCGGGAAGCCTGCTTCTCCCTCTCCCACTCCTCCTGCTTGGGTTCTCTCTCTCGTCAAATAAATGTGTCTCTCTCTGTCAAATAAATAAGTAAAATTTTTTTAAAAGTATCAAAATTTTATTAGAGGTTTACTGCAAAGGAAAAGTCCTCTAAGGGATCAATGCAAAGATTTCTGTCTTGGTAGAGGCAGTTATAAGAAAAGAGAGTGGTTGGTAATCATTTTTAGATGTCAAACAACAACAACAACAAAAATGGAAAAGATTTACGGTCAAAGAACTTTAGACTGTTGATGGAGCACTGAGTGGATGAGCAGCCAACCTCCCAGAAGTTCTCAATCTTATTTAGGTCTTTTAAAAATTTGCTTAAAAAAAATAAAAAGAAATATTCTTAAACATTTCATCTGGGATGCTAATTTCTTCCCAGAAAGATGTTGCAAATTATATAGCTGGAAAAATTCTATCCTAAAACATGTTTGGAGTAATTTTTCCTTTGGCACTGATAAAGGTCAGCATTTGGATTGGATTTGAGTTTCAGCCAAATATCTTCCTCAGGTAACGTAACCTCCAAGAGCTTCAGTTTGCTTATCAACAGAATGAGATTAATAACCTTGTATTTACCTGGGTTGTTGTGGAAATGGTACTGGTTAATGTAAAATAGCTAGCACAAGGTCTAGGACATCTTAAGTGCTCAACAAATGCTTTTTCTCTTCTTCCTCTATGGGAATATGATGCAACTCATTTTCACTTTTTTATATGCTCTCTATAGGAATAGACAAATATGCTCTCAAAAACAGTAAGTTTTGAATTGAATTATTTACTCTAGAAGCAGTTTTACAGTCTTAAATACAAAAGAAGAAAAAGGACAATATAAATCATTTGCTAGGTTATGGGCAAAAGAAAGTATGTGGAAACCGACCAAGACTGAATTTGTGAATCAGTTGAAATATAAATAAATGACAATAGCTTTATTTTTCCTGCAGGAAGATATACAATATGTTTAAATTTTATAAAGTATATTTTATATTGTATATCCCTTATGCAGGAGAAACCAAGAACTTTGTCTATATAAAGTTTCCTATGTATAACAACCAACAGAATGTTGAAAAAAATGGTTATCGTAATTTATTATACTATTAAAATGAATTAAGCATAATTAGACCACTTACAAACTGTACCTCACTTAATTCATGCATTGCCTCTGTGAGGATGATTTTACTGTTGTCACTGTAAGTTGTGAAAATGGAGGGTTCTCGTTATGGAGACATTCATCCACAGCATTTGTCGCATAATTAGAAAAGCATATGGGTAGCTTTCAAACCCAGAACATTCCTACCCCAAGCCATGTTCTCTCTCCAGCACCACATTGCCTTTCCTAGATGTTTTTTTGAGGATCACTGTAACTTGATCAGGAAGATAAATTTTACGATGTTTATTAATAAAAGCAAAGTTAGTCGTTTCTTTTACAGTGACTGTCATTCACCTGTGGTGCCAAGAACAGTTGTAATTGAACTGTACCCAATTCCAGAGGGATGCTTATGAGGGATGCTTATAAGGTGAAAAGGCAAATATTTAACAATGTCTGGGGCTCTGGTCCTGGCTAGTCAGAATGAATGCAGACCTCCGTTCTGGAGCACTTTGTCGAAGGTCATGAACTGTTTCAGGCATAACCTGGACACGTATCCTGTCCAAGTGAAGATTTCATGGGAAGGACAGACCAGCACATGAGGGGTGTGAGGCAAGTCAGGAGGCTCAGTTATGAGTTTGCTTTTCCTTTTTTGAGTCATAAATTGACAAGCAGTATGGCCATACCTTTGAGTATTGGCAACACACCAGCCATAAAGAGACTGTTCAAGAAAAATACCTTGGATGGAATTAGCAAAATTCTAATTATAGCTGCTTATCAATGGTGAGATTGTAAGTGACTTTTAGTTTCTTCTTTACGGTTATAACTAATTCACTCAGCATGTATTTATTGAAAGCCTCCTATAGAGCAGGCACTCCTAGGCCCCTGTATTTCAGAAGGCAATCAGACAAGGTGGTGTTCCAGTTTTGTGTGTGTGTGTGTGTGTGTGTGTTGTTTTGTTTTGTTTTCTGCTCTTTCTACATTTGTGATCAGAAAATGTTTAACGGAATTAAGGAATTTAAGTGTATCAAATAGTTGAGTGGTCAGACGAAGAGAGGACCTGAGAAAAATTAATCCTGTGCTTAAAAGCTTACATTATATTTTATGAAAATATATGGCCAAAGCTGAGAAGTTTTTATTTGTGGACTCCGATACCACATCAAGTGACAGAAGAGTTAGCTTTAGGGGGACTAAGAGTCTGCTCTGGTCAAGATTGTTGTGAGAATTCTCACTGGATTTTAATAGAACATCATGCTCTTTCTGCGTAGCTTCTTATTTCTAAATGAGTTTTGCTAGGGGAAAAATGAACAAGTCTGATTTTAGGAATTGGTGAAGATTTTCAGTACTGAGCGTTCAAATGCTGGCCTTCCCATGTTCTTAGAACCTAGTTATTTGTTGTTTTCTTTTTTACTCAATATTGTTAGCGAGGAAGAAGGTTGGGAGGGAAATTGGAAGTAAAGTCAGAGAGAGACTGCATGTCCTTAGACAAAGAGGAAATTGCACAAGACAAATGAGTCTTGACGAACCAGTTCCACGTGTGCTTGGGTCTAGTACCTACCGTTCAGCCCAAATATTCAGAATCTGTCACATCACACATATTTAAGCTCCTTATATTGATTAGCCTGCTTTATACTGACAGAAGGAATTCCATTAATTACATTTTTGTAAGATGCTAACCGGAAAAAGAAAGAAAGAAGGTAGCTTTCTCTGGGCATGGAAATGTAAAGTGTTCCACATTCGTGGCTCCTGCTAATTGTAGAACCTGTTCTGCGAGGTTTCTATTTCTACCTCATGTATAGTGATGTTGCAATACTCTGTGGGAAAGGCACATAATGCTGAAGGATGTTGCTGAAAATAAATCTGGAGAATGGAAGACAGTCTTTAGTGGTACTCGGGTGTTATCTACATTGGCAATCTCAGAAGCCTTGCTCTGATAAACTGTTGTTTCAGCCGGGTCTTCTTTTGAGAAGGCTTTAAATCTTTATCTCTTCTGAGGAAAACAATACTTGGAATTCCTTTTTGTTCTCCATATTCGGACATACTTACCTTCATTTGTGTCCGGAATTGACCTCTTTCCCCGACCCCATCTCCATGAGCCCCCACCCACTAAAGTACAGTAAAGTCATTTTTAAAACTTTTTAAGTAATAACCATTTTTCCACATAAAATTGAACTTGATGGCTCAAATTATAAAACAGATATAGAATGGACTTCCCTGGTGAGGGCCTCTCTTTCCATATCTCCATGAAGCATAATTTGAAAACCTGGAATAATGGAAAGAGCACGTGACCAGGAGTAAGAATCACAGTCACTCAATTCCACTCAATAATTCAGCTCAATATAACAGTTACTGAACATGTCAGTGTGCCAAGCATTACAAATGCTAAGGAAAAAAGACACTCTAGAAACTTAACTTCAAGTGTAGGAAAAAGCAGATATAGGAAAAAGTGTAGTAAAGCGTCGTAGATGCTTTGGCAGATTTCTAAACAAGGCCAGTGTTACTTGTCAACCACTCTGGGCCTTGTTTTCTATAAATTTGAAATAAATAACTTGGAACAAATTACACATAGAATCTAACCTCTTTGAGGAGCGCCTGGGTGGCTCAGTCAGTTAAGCATCTGACCCTTGATCTCAGCTCATGCCTCAATCTCAGGGTCATGAGTTCAAGCCCTGCATTGGGCTCCACACTGGGCATGGAGCCTACTTAAAAAAAAAAAAAAAAAAAGAATCTAACCTCTTTGAGATGCAAACTTTATGATTCTGTCACTCTGTGCCATTGACTTTGGATCACAAGGAAAAGCCATTGGAAATGGACATGAGGAAATAAATGGAAGTTCAAGTGGCAGCATATATATCTTTGAAATTTAAAGTAAAGTATGTCATTATAGTCAGAGAGGCAGGAGTAAAAAAATAAATACAATGTATGGTTGCTAAGGAACAGAAGTCTGCAGTATCATCTTCAACTTTTCCATAATATTCCTCCTACCTCCATGACTCATGTGAAAGCTGGCCTTACCCTGCTCACAAAATGCCCTTCTCCAATGGAGGCCTCTCCTCCTACCCCATCCCCAACCTAGTTTCACAGGACCAGGGGAAGAGTTGATAAACTGTACACATGGAGGGGTAAAAAGAACATAGGTGGTTTGTACTTCTTGTACAATGTGTACTTTGTGGGAAATAAATGTGCTCTATAATCCATTTCCACAGACAATTAGTGTTAACACTTTGGTAAATATTCTTTTGGACACTATGTATATAGAACTATCATATATCGGATTCATCTAGCTACTTATCATATATGCACAATATATAAACATTTATACATATATACAATATATACTATAAATTTCTGTATCTTCATCTACATCTATATTTATAGTGACGCATCCTTCTAAGTGAAATGGCTTTCCCTTTATACATGTTCATTTTTAAAGCATTTTCACTTTTACATTAAGGCAGTTTAATATGCTCCCTGTCCTCTTTACCATCACGTGGTCTCTGTCACCCTGCTCACTCTGAGCCTTCGTTCCTTAGTCCTTCCACGTTAGTTCATGCCAAACCTTTCACCACCGATTACAATAAAATGACTAATGATTGCTTGTCACTTTCATGGCTTATAATATAATTTTTTTATAAGTCACTGATTCATGGAGTCCTTCAGAGATGCCTGCCTGTTCTTGAAATTCTTATTCCCATTCTTCAGTCTTGAGCTGGATGTCAACTCCTCAACCCCTTTTCTCATCCTTTGCTGTCCAGAAAGGGGTCAAGTTCAGAGAATGCTTCTGGAAGAACAAAGTCCCTGAATTGAGGCCGTAAAGCATTTAGCCTCTCCATCTCACATTGCTATCATTTGGAGCCTGCTCTTTAGTCTATGGGGCAAAATGTGAGCCAGTGGGACAAATCTTGCTGATGACTCAGGGCAATGTGATGGTTTATTTGATTGTGTTTTACTGAAATTTGAATGGGTTTAGATGGACCGAGCACTTAGTAGTTTAGAGTAAGGCTCAGCCTTTCCTGCTGTATTTCTCTTAGGCCACACGTGTACCTACCTACCTGAGAGGACCCTGAGGTCACTTCCACTGGGTGCTTCTGCTTTGCTCTTTTTCTCAGATCTTGGCATATGTAAAAACCCCTTCTTCTTTCCAGGGCTACTTGATAGATTTGTGTCAGGGTACTATGCAAACCTCCTTGATGCTCAGCCGACTCTTCAGGTCTAGTCTAACTGCCCGAGTTCATAATTTGGGTTTGCATCTTTCCTAAAACTGGCTGTGCAGTGAGATACGGTCTTTCCAGCGTCCCACTTCCTTTTCGGGCCCTCACTGCAAGCTCAGAGCCTCCTGCTGTAAACCCGGGAGAAACTACCGGCTTGTCGTAATGATTGAGTCCATTGATAATGTTAATCACTTGGTATTTTCAAAATTACTTACTTTCTAAAATCTGGTCTTTGAGGAATAATTTACATTAAGTGAAATCTACAGATTCTAGGTGTATTTTGATCACCTTTGAAAATGACAGGGGTGCCTGGGTGGCTCAGTCAGTTAAGTGTCTGCCTTTGGCTCAGGTCATGATCTGAGGGTCCTGGGATTGAGCCCCGCATCGGGCTTCCTGCTCAGCGGGGACCCTGCTTCTCTCTCTCCCACTCCCTCAGCTTATGTTCCCTCTCTCTCTCTCTCTGTCAAATAAATAAATAAAATCTTCAAAAAAAAAGAAAGAAAAGAAAATGACATAAACTTGTATAGCCACATCTCCTGTTAAAATATAGAATATTTTCATAACTTCCATGCCACCTGCCAGTTACCACAGCCCCAGAAGCAACCACTATTCTAATTTTTCAAAGTTAGCTACTTTTATTATTAATTTTGTTTTATTAAGTTTAGTAGGGATTAGTAAGTGGTAATTTCCTTCCTTCTTTGATGTTCGGCATACTGATTTTTTTTTTTTTTTTTAAGAGAAAGAGTGGTTGGGGAGGGGCAGAGGGAGAGGGGGAGAGAGAATCCCAAGCAGGCTCCACACTCAGCACAGAGCCTGACACAGGGCTTGACCTCACAACCCTGAGATCATGACCTGAGCCAAAATTAAGTAGGTCACCTAAATGACTGAGCCACCCAGGCACCCCGGCATACTGACAAATTACTGTACATACCCTCTTTCTAACTAAAAATTTTTAAAAGTGAGAATATTGATTCACTTGAGAGTTTAAATTATCTGTGAATAAAATAAATATATCTCAAGCTGAGAATGGATTTTTAACAGAAAGCCTAGTTTATTATTGAAATTCAAAGTAAAAACATTTGTGAAAGTTACAATTACACCAAAGCCAGTTTTCAGGCTCACAAAACCAAGATTACCTTTATTTCTTAGATTATCTGGGAGATGCTTCTAGACAAAGTTTATGCTGGAAGATAAATTAAGAAATGACTACGTGATACATTTAAACTTTAAACCTTGACTGAGATCAGTGATAACTAGAGTTTTATTGCACATTCTATGTCATGTACTGTATGAAAGACTTTAAGTCCCAGGCTTATAATTACTGAATGTTATAGTTGCTTATTTAACACAATGCTGTTTGTCCCTTCAGTTTTCCTTCCATAATAAATTATTTCTCTGTGTCTTTCTTTCAATATACTTCCTTTATGTTCCACTTATTTTTTAAGTTCTAGATCTCCCTGTTGGTAGCCATGATTATGGCTAACCATTTTTTATAGCAGATCCAGTATTTGGAAAACCTCATTTATCTTCCTGTCAGTGGAGCTTGGCTATCTCGATTCTTTTAGTCTTATCTACTCTCTTAAAACTTTATAGAAAATCAGTAGATAGCACGTATAGTAGGCCTGGGGGGTGGGAATTAAAAATATGAAGACTATATGGACAATAACTAGCAGGAGTTTCAGTCCTGACTGCCATTTATTGGCTATCTGATCTCGGACACAGTAAGTTTATACCTTTGTTTCAAAAATCTGATGATAGTAATACCTGCCGTATCTACTTGTGTTATGAAAGTAACAAAATTAAATCATATGTGAGAAATCTTTGTACATTTTGAAGTGTAATAAAAATGTAAGTTAATGTGATTATGAACATTGTATTTTCTAACCAATTATCAGGGCTGATTTCTAATTATAAATAAAAAAAGACAACAAAACCTCAGAATCATCTTCCCTGGCATTCTTTTGCATTGAAAGCAGGAAGAGAATAAATGCAGACTGAGAAGAACACCTCATTCCTTTGCTCTATACTGCTTGTGATGGTGGTGGTGTTTTTCCAAAAGCATGTGTTTCTATGTTTGCACTATAATTTTTCCTTCATTATAACTCTTATTACAATGTAAGTTAACTTTATTTAGATGACTGTCTCTCTCTACTAGATAAGTAGATCCCTGAGGTTAGAGTGCCTTGCCCAAAATAAGAGAACAGCAAATGGATGGATGGATGGATGGATGGATGGATGGATGGATGGATGGTTAGATGGACGAATGATACCAAGAATGCACCTGTGAGGTCTTAATGATGTTTGCAAAGTCTTGAATTCTGTAAGGTGAAGCCCACTTACTAGAAAGAAAGCGATTTTTCTCTTAACTGCTTACACAGAAAATCCAGTTAATGGTTCAGGCATTTCTTTATTTTTCCATTGAGTCCTCTCTAGTCCATGCTGAGTTCACCTAGAATATTCACCCAGGAGTGTCTTCTCTCGTCTTTTTCTTTTCCACCATGGTAACCTTGTGTTTTTCCTCTCTCTCTCTCTCCCACCCCATTGCTTTCTCGATCCTGGAGGAGTAGCATCTAGTCTTTATTGTCATTCCTGACTGGAGAAGTCTTTCTTTAGGTCTTTTATATGATTTTAAAGAGGCATATACAAGTCAAAAGGGACAATATATATTTACCTCACTAATATTGACCTTCTCTTATAGCATCACTTTGATGGGCCAGGATAGCAAAGGCCTATGCTTATTTAATCCGTGGGAAAAAAATTACTCTCTAGGAGTTTATGCTGACAGCAGTGTACAGAGACAGGGAGGATAGGATGAGGGAAAAATGAAAGTCGAATTATATAAATTTAATATGAATTTATTTTAATAATTTAATAATATGGTAGAAATGCATTAATCCAAAAAAGAAAAGCAATGATGAAAGAATGTGATGTGGTTGGGCAAATAATAATAATGATAATGATAATAATAATAATATTATCATCTATAGCCACAGTCTTCTTGGAGTTTTGGAAAAGGAGAAGAAGTACACTGACCTATACTTGGGACCTTATTGAATGGGAAGAAGAGGAGGTAAGATGTTAAGAAACCAGGAGACAGGGAAACTGGGATAAGTTTCCAGAAAATGAAACATATGAAGCAGAGAATTATTCACTGTCCTTAACATCCAAGCTGGAAGCAGCTAAACACCATTAGGTTTTCCTTTGATTTTTTTTACACAGGATTTCTTATTTCGTGAAGTTAAGACATCATTGATGAAGTAATGTAATTTTTTTCAAAGCACTTCCATGATATTTCTTAAAATTACATTAGTGGAAAATTGTGTTAATTAAAA
Source organism: Zalophus californianus (assembly GCF_009762305.2). Taxonomy (NCBI): domain Eukaryota; kingdom Metazoa; phylum Chordata; class Mammalia; order Carnivora; family Otariidae; genus Zalophus; species Zalophus californianus. Next base: position 79,790,695 of record NC_045605.1, read on the forward strand.
TATAGTTTAGGGTTTATTTGGAAAATAATTTGCATTCTATTTTTTACAAGTTACTTCTTTTCCAAGACTTGCTATAAAAGTAGGCCAAAATCCAGGAATTTTGTTCCAACTATTGGATGATTTTTTTTTAATTTATGACTTTGATAGGTAGGTAACTTTAGTTTCTCTTACAGGAAACGCTTCGTCCCCAGTTTGAAGCCAAGTATTACAAGATGGAGAGAGTGAATCCCATCAGTGGAAAACCTGAGCCACATCAGCCTTCCTCAGACAAAATCACTCGTCTTCTTGTTTCTATCTCAGGAATATTCTTCATGGTAAAGTACAACCATCAATATCAGAATGTTGTGGAATTCCACATTTAGAAGGAAGTCCTAAGATACCAACTCATTTTGTGACCCTCGGGGTCAAAGTATATCCAATTCAGTACATTTAATACATACTATTAAACAATAGTATCACTGCAAGTCATGGAGTGATTACAAAGAGAGTTTGGGCATATCTTTAAATAAATACTCTTTGGAAGAAACAAAGATCATCTAAGATAAAATGGAAATTATATGAGTTGCCCTGATGAATTAAAACTAAGCATTCCACTTGAAAGTGGAAATTTGAACAGTTTAAATCTTATAACATGTATTTTGACTCTAATGTAACTCAATTCCTTAAAGGAAAAAAATTGAATGTATGTATCCTTTCTTGGAAAAGCAAATTCCTTTAGCTCTGAGGCGGGGGGGTGGGGCACAGTATCTTGGTCTATGGTATTGCTTTTGTTTTGTCAATTATGCAAAATACAGATGTCTTCTCTGGTCTCCCATATTGTAGATTTCTTTGGTGATCACTGCAGTGTTTGCTGTTGTGGTGTATCGCCTAGTTGTCATGGAACAGTTCGCATCATTCAAGTGGAATTTCATCAAACAACACTGGCAGTTTGCAACATCAGCTGCTGCAGTCTGTATCAATTTTGTAATCATTATGGCCCTGAATCTTGTAAGTGTTTACAGTTTTCAAAAGGTTAAAAGACATGGGTAGGGGAGAGGTCTGTGTTTCCTTCATGCTTGGATTGTATTTACAGGAAGACGAAATGAGCCCAACCCACATTTTCATCAATGGCAACTCAGTTTGGTGGAAAAAAATTCATCTATGCGGTTTGGATGATGGGTTTTTTTAAATTAAAATCAATAAACAGTTGTACTGTCTTCCTTGTCCTTTGAGTTTATAGTCTTGATGAGTGAAAATTTCCATTCATTGAGTGTCTGGTGTGTGCTAGAAAAAGTGCTATATTCTTTTCATTCAAATAAGGGATTTTTTGGTTCAAAAAACTGAACCTCAGTGGAGAATCTGTTACAAAAGTATAGGAAAATCTGTTTGAAATAGAAGGCTTGTTACTTCCAAGGCCTCATGTGAAATAGAAAATAGACAGCTACTCCATTTTTCTTTCTCTGGGTCTAAGCATTTTTCTCCTTCCTTCCTCCCTCCCTTCCTTCCTCCCTCCCTTCCTTCCTTGCTTCCTTCCTTCCTTCCTTCCTTTTTTTTTCAGTACCTTCCGTTTGCATGTCTGCTCTGTTCTATCAGTAAATGTCTGTCTTTGCTTAACCATGACCCGTCTTTCTTTCATGCTGTGGTATTGCAATGATTTTGTTACCTTCTTTGGTTCTAACTATGCGACCATGTTGGTTTCTATAGCCTATTTAACTGAGATCATCCAGTATTTCAACGTACTAATTTTTCAGAGAGAGCTTCTGATCACATACACTGATTGACTCGTGAACTCTAGGGCTGAGAGGGCATTATTGTGTCTACATAGGCCCACATCTTCAGCAACCTCTATGGGTGGGATCCTATTTTCTCTGAAGACAAGAGGCATTGATTGGCACATTTAGGGTAATAATCTCTTTCCTTTAATTCTTCCAACAATGCCACAAGGCCAGTATCTGGAAAACTTAAATAACTTGCCCCAAATCAGACATACACTAAGTGTTAATGCTGGTATATTTACATCATGCAATGTCTGAAGATAGCTAAGCAATACACAAATAATGATGTTTATATTATGTACAAGTAATGTGCATTTGGGTCTATATGTGGATTGACACTGATGTTACGTGTGTAGCCTGGACAGGGCTAGGACCATTTAAAATAATCAGAAAAGTGAAAAGTCACTGTGGTAAATGTTTTAATGCAGGGATGATAGTTAATATCTCCTACTGGAGTCTGCTTTCTTCAGATTTGTTTTGCTCTGTAGAAGGAAACTACTGTTCGCAGTATCTCCAAGTAAACCACACAATATTTTAAATTTATGTCCTTGACTCATAGATTAAAGTAAGTAAGAAACATTGAAAAAATATAATACAAGGATGGGCTGGCATGGCTGGTAGTGTGTGTAAGGTACTATAGGTTGCACATTACACAAAGTCCCCACATTGATGGGGGAGCCATTCACAGAATAGATATTGTAGATTTTTATATTTTATGATTATACTCTTCTGGTAGATTGTGAAAGATCTTGTTTCTAACAAAATCAATTGTTTATGACAATTTTCCACTAAACAGAGGTTATTGGGGTTGGCTTCATTATCTGAGGAAAGGAGGCTAAATAGTTGATGTGTTTATTTCTAGGTAACAATAGCAATCAACCAGTCTGATCTTAAATGGACTCAATTTCTTATCCATAGTCGGCTGGTTGACATAAAAATGACTGGTCATAGTCCTGCTATCTAGGATCTTATAGTCTCGTGGAGACATAGGACGCAATGAGGAATGAATGCATCATAGTTGAAGCACAAAATGCTCTGAGTAAAATGGGAAAGAAGCTATCAATTGTATGTGAAATGGGGAGGGGGAGTCATGATGATGTATCAGAAGACTCAAAGCAAAGAGGAAAGGGTACTTTGATGAGCCAAGAAAGAGCAGAAAGTGGACTGTCGTGTGAGGAAATTTAACCCACAAATGTACAGAACCACAGAAGTGCATGTTCTTTGTCCTAAGGAAATGGTGAGGAGTGTCTATAAAACATAAATTTATGGGAGAATGAGGAAAAAGAGATTAGAAAAGTAAATTAGTGCTTCACTGTGGAGATCTGGAATACCATGTAAAGAATTTGGACATCATTTTTTTTTCTTATAGGCAGTGGGGAGCCAATATAATAATATTATTATTAATATAATATATTAATATAAAATAAAATATATAATATATTTATATATTTTAAAATATATTTTATTTTAAAAATATATCTGATAAAGGTAGTATCAAAAATCAAACTAAAGAGCAATTATAGCTACACAGGTAAAAATCCCAAGTACACAGAAAAATGTTCTCAGGAGCTCTACACTCAGCGTGGAGTCTCCTTGTCCCTCTCCCTCTGCTCCTCCCCTGTCCCCTGCTTGCGTGTTCTGTCTCTCAAATAAATAAATACATAAAATCTTTTTTAAAAAATTAAAAAAATGTTATCAGGAGTTATCTCTGCAAAGTATAGGTGATTTTTCTTTACATATTAAACATGTAGTTTGCATTTTCAAATTTTTTACAATAAGCCCATATACCATTTAAAACTAGTAAAAGGTAAACATTTGATATTAATTTCTGATATTTTAAAGAAATCAATGATGGCAGTCCAAGATTTGTGTAGAAGGATAGGCTTTTTATTGTATTATTACTTAGAGTAGTAAAAATTGGTGAGAGACCCCCTAAATGAACAACTATAAGAGAATATTAATTTAAATTCTATATAATGGAGCATCATGTACCCAATTAAAATGCTACTCTAACATTATTTAAGGACATGACATGCAGTTACGTAATAAGGATATATAACTACACTTGATTCCCATTGGAATACATCTGCATTTTGAAACTATAAGGAGTAACAATAAAATGTTAACAGTGGTTATCTCTCAGTAGTGGGATACTATTTGATTTAATGTAACTTTTTTGGGTTCTTTCAAATATTTATCTCTATATGTAGACTTTGATTTATAATCAGAAAAAAATAACCTTTACTTTTAAAACATTCTACCATGATATAAAGTTCGGAATAAATTAGAAATGGAATGTACTTTATTTTTACTCTATATATGAGTCAGCCATATAACCACAGCCACCAAGATGGCAACTTTGGCTCACTTTTTAAATTTGGTCTTTCACCAAGTAGAGAAAAGGTTTATCAGTGGGCAAGCAGCATGCCTGAACTCTCTCTCTCTCTCTCTCTCTCTCTCTCTCTCTCACACACACACACACACACACACACACACACACACACACACTATTCCTACGTGAGCCCTCTCCCTTCCCCTGCCCTCCTAATACTGCCCAGGCTCTCATCACTTTGTGGTGCCAGTTGCTCAACTTAATGTCCTGATCAAAAACAGTGGACATTGGATGCAGGCAAAGCAAAGATTTGCTCTTGATCTGTGTGATCCTGGCCATACCATATAATAGCTTTGAGTTTTAAGTTTTTTGATCTTTCATATGAGGGTGATAAAACTAATGCATAGGGGTACTGAAAGATTAAATGAGATCCTCTAACAAATAAATGGTGCTCAATAAATGTTAACCTTTTTCCTATTTGCTTCTTTTCAGTTTTTAAAAATTATTTCTCTTTAAAAGCCTCCTATTCTCTTTCTTGCAAAATACCAACATTTTCTTTATTTTTTTTGCTTTCTCTTCATCTTTAAATCATAGAATTTATTTATTAACCTTCAGTCCCAGTTATCAAAATGCCAATTATCATTTCTTTGGTCTGTCTGAATTCTTCAGACCACATCTGCATTTATTTATAATTTCTTCATTGTTTTTTCTTTAATTGTTACCTGTTGCCCATTTATAAATTTTTAAATACTCAGAGTTGTCTGTAGAAAGAGAATCACATCTAAGATGTTGTTTATGTCTTTTGATCAAATTTATGTCTAAACTATAAGAAAATTTGAAATATTTAATTAGTTCTTGCAAAAATCATACCATCGTGCTAATTTTCAGTAGTCTTACTTGTTTTTATAATGTATTTTCTTCTTTTTGAAATTTACTATTTTTATCTGTTTTAGTTTTGCATTATAAAATCAATACATTGTTATATAAAGCACTAACAGTATAAAAACATTAAAAATATTAAGAAAAGTCACTATTTTCTACCCAAAATGCCACTCATGTCCCTTCCTATCATAAACTAATTGTACCCATTGGAGGTAATCAATGTTAATGGTTTCATGTCTATTTTTTCCCCTCGCTATCAATTATTAGTGTCTTCAGAAGAGTACCCTGTGTTCCTGGGTTTGACAATTTGTTCCAAAGAACTCCTGATCTTGAAAAACATCTTAAGTGAATTATGAACTAGCCTAATATTTTTGAAGATGGAAAGTATTTCATAGGGAAATGAAGAAACCAAATGTTTTTTAATTAACTTTTGCTTGGGAAGGCAAGCATGACAACTCTGGGAACAGAACCTCCCGGTCCAGGGAGGTAGCTATCTTTTCACTTAAGCTGAAGAACATGTCATGATCAGAACCTGTAATTGAATAAAACAGGAGCTTTCACCTTTCTTACATTTCCTTACCAAAGGATTCTTTTTATTTTCACTGATAATACAAAAAATTGAAATTTGACTGAAGTTTCCCTTGGTGTACCAGATTCCAATTTCATATTATTCCAGTTGCTTCTTAATCACCAGTCCCTTAAACTCTGACTCTGCCTCATTTCCAATCCCCATCCTCAGTTACCACCCCTTCCCTAGAATCACAGTGAACCCATCCGTACAGTCTTCTCTCTCATAAGCTTCAGATACAGCTTCCTCTAAGTCTGTATATTTAATGAGCCTCAATATATTCCTTCTTCCAAAGTACTGCTTTTTACAGAAAACAAAGGCTGAACTAGATGGAGTGAATCTCCCAATTGTAGAAATAAGACTTCTGGAAGCAGATGAGGATAGAATTATTTTTGTCATAAAAACAATCTTTTGGGCGCCTGGGTGGCTCAGATGGTTAAGTGTCTGCCTTCGGCTCAGGTCATGATCCTGGGGTCCTGGGATCGAGTCCCACATCGGGAACCTGCTTCTCCCTCTGCTTCTCTCTCTCTCTCTTCCTCTGTCTCTCATTAATAAATAAAATCTTAAAAAAAAATCTTTTGAGGTCCTCAAAATCCCACTACGTCTACTTAATTAAATACAAGAGCCCATGTAACTGCCTAGTGCTATAACTCATCTGTTGTTCCTGATAGAAGATAAGACTGACTTTCTTTTCTGTAAATGTTTATTTCTACTTGTTGGGAATTTTGACATAAAGATTTAGAGATTGTTGAAAGTAGAATCAGCCACAAAACTTCTCCTTTGCCCTTGCAACTAATTTAGGAAAAGATTCTTAAATGGATTTTAGCATGAAGGAAGTGAACTACACAGCCAACTCAACAAATGTGAAAAGAATGTTATATTCCTCAGATTTAATCAGTGTGTAAAACCTTAATGCCCTTCTGAATTTATGTATTCCCTTCCTACTCAGGATGTTAAGGTATGTCACAGATTATTAAACAGCCCGTCTGGTTTACCTGAACCCACAGGATTAATTTAAGATCTTAATCAGATAAACATAGATTAAAACTATTAATATCAAAATGCCAAGTCTTTAAAAAAATTATACCACCAAAATGATTGACCTAGAATACCAAATGCTACTTCTTGTTATTTTCAGCACATAAAAATGTGCTTTTTGTTTCTTAATAGCTAGACTTTGTGATCCCTGTCCTACCATATTCTCCAAATGAGGGTTTGGCCTCAGTCAAAATATTCTATTAATCTAATAGGCTTTTCAGCTATAATCCATATGCATGAAATTATGACATTTAGGCATGGCAAAATAGTTTCAGTTAGCCAAACACTTTTTTAAATCAGGAACTTTAAATATTTAAAGTACACAGCCAGAAATTTTACATCATTCATTCATTTCTTTTGTCTCTTTCATCACATCGGTGATTGTTGTGAATTTTGCTTCTACAACATCTCTCTTATCTATTCCCTACTCATCATTTCACTTCCTTAGTTCAGCTACTTATCATTTCTAGCTTGGACCATTGCAGTAGCCTTCTAACTGGTGAGTCTTCCTGTCTTTTTCAACTCGTCTCAGCTCCCTTGCACGCTGCTCTTAGAAGGATCTTTCTGGGGCACCTAGGTGCCTCAGTGGGTTAAGCATCGACTTTTGATCTGGGCTCAGGTCATGATCTCAGGGTCATGGGATCAAGCCCCCAGTTGGGCTTCATGCTCAGTGGGGAGTCTGCTTGAGATTCTCTCTGTCTCCCTCTGCCCCTCCTGCTTGTGCTCTCTTTATGATAAATAAATAATTTTTTTTTAAAAAAGAAGGATCTTTCTAAATCACAGATCTGATCATTTTATTTTGTACTTGAAAGTGCTTAATGGGTTCCAATTGCATCTGATATAAATTCCAAATTCATTAGCAAGGCACGGAGGCCTGTTATTTAAAGCCAGTTTTCCTTTCTTGTCTTGTTTAAAGTTGGATCTCCCTCCCTCCCTCTCACACTCTGCACTCCAGCCTATAAAGTCCCTTTTGCTTGCTCCCTGGCATCCTGCTTTTTCACAGCTCTGTCTTGGTCCACAGTACTTCCTCTATTTGCCTTTTTTTTTTTCCTTTTATCTCCTTGGAGGCGATTTCTTTATCTTCGAAAATTCCAGTAAAAGATCACTTGCTCCATGAAGTTTTTTCTCAATCCCATATGTAGAATCGAATAATCTATTCTTTGTGTTTATTCTTCTCACAAGGTGCTTGGACATGCCTAGTCTTCCTCCTTATCGGACTCCCCTGATGGAATTAAACACTCCGTCTTGTGAATGCTCTTTGTTACAGTGCTTGGGGCATGCCTTGTCTCCCACTCCCAGGGTGTAAGCTCCTGACAGCAGGGCCTCCTCACTTCTGTGTCCCCAGGTCTTTGCCTATTCCTAAAAGACATTTAGAATATATTCTAAATTTTAAATATTTTATTCTCCAAATTTCCTAGCATCTTGAATATTATTCACATTGCAAAGATCTTAGCCTCTTGAATAATTGTTCAAAATTATTTTTGGTGATGGAATTCTATTTTCAGTGTCTTTCACATTTGCAGCACTTGTGATTTTTAAACTAATAATTAAAGAATATGCATCCTCTAAGCTTTCAAACAAATGGATCATGGTATCCCTAAATAAATATTCGACTTGGGATAAAATATATGGGTGAAAATAATGAAAATTTGATTACAAGTCTATTTTACAGATCATGAAAGTAACTTAAAGATTGTTTCCTGTACTTAATATGCCTCAAATCACCTGGAACACTTGAAAAACTAGAGATCCCTGAGTCCCATTCAGAATCTCCTTTGTGGAGCTGGGAAATCTGTATATAAAACAAAACAAAAAATATTCTCCAAGTGATTCTGATCCAGTCCGTCCCTAAAATAGCATTAGGAAATTACTGATTTAAGAGATCTGAGGTAAATTTGATACACAGCCAAGATCAGAAGTTACATTTTCAAAGATAAATCGCAAGTAATTTAACAATGATTAAAACTTCACTTTGTTTTTTTAACACCTCTTACCAGACACATAGCTAAAATTCTACACAATTTGAAAGCAGGAATTCCTCTTCACTAATCCCATACTTTTTTTTCCTTTATGTTGTTGCCCCTGAAAATGCATACTACTTAAAGCTGCCATAAACAGCACAGTTACTGTCAGGTGATAGTTCCAAGATTTTAATGAAATTTAAAAATATACAATTATTCCAAAATGTATATTCCCGTTGCTTGACAATCAAACCTTAATAATTAACGAATAGGTAGGTTGCAAAAGCATGACAGCTGTCTGATTTCATGAATACCATGTAATTTTAAAGAAAAAAATAGAAACATCACAGAAGTACTCTTGTAGTTTGAAATATCTGGGATTAAGCCAATTAAACCACTTCAACATTGTTAACAAAAGAATGAACTCATGGGGCACCTGGCTGGCTCAGTTGGTTAAGCGTCTGACTCTTGGTTTCAGCTTAGCTCTTGATCTCATGGGTAGTGAGCTCCAGCTGGCATTGGGCTCCGTGCTCAGCTGGGAGTCTGCTTGATAATTCTCTCCCTCTGCCTCTCACCCCCTCTCTAAAATGAATTTAAAAAAAAAAAAGGATGAACTCCTTTTGGTATTCCTCTTTCATTTTTTTTCCAAAGATTTTATTTATTTGAGAGAGAGAAAGCACTAGAAGGGGGGCAGAGGGAGAAGCAGACTCCCCACTGAGCAGGGAGCCCCATGCGGGGCTCAATCGCAGGACCGTGAGATCATGATCTGAGCCAGAGGCAGACGCTTAACCGGCTGAGCCACCCAGGTTCCCCTCCTCTTCCCGCTTCTCATTTTTAAACCCCCTGTACCATGTGTACTCTATAGCCAAAAAAAAAGTCAGCTCTAACTACATTTGAATGAAGTACTCCATGATGGTTCTGAACTTTTTCACATTAGTGATTTATTTCCATCTCTGTGCTCAAATGCTACCCTCTCAGAGAGGCTTTTCTGAGTACACTACAAAGTAAATACTCCGTGCCCACCGCCCTTCTCTACGCACAACAGCCTGCTGTATTTTCCCTTTTCTGACCAATTACGTAATTGTCATTTGTCTCTAACCACTGGAATTTAAGTTCCATAAAGTAGAGACTGTGTCTGTCCGTTCACTATGTGGCCCATTAGAAAGTCCAAATGAATATTTTTACATAATTAATACATATGACTAAGAATTTCAGCTTACTGAATGCACTAGTGAGTGATGTTTAAAAGTATAGGTTCTGGGCGCCTGGGTGGCTCAGTAGGTTGAGCGTCTGCCTTCGGTTCAGGTCATGATCCCAGGGCCCTGGGATCGAGTCCCTTCTCCATCTGCCTCTGCCTCTCTCTCTCTCTGTCTCTCATGAATAAATAAATAAAAATCTTTTAAAAAAAAAGTAGAGGTTCCCCAACATGAGATATAGATATATAGTTATATAATGTACATTTATAGTGTAGTGACCACAACCGTCCCTGAACTGCCCCCCCTTATTCTCTCCTCCCCCAAATACATATCCATTTCCCACCTCACACACACACACACACACACACACACACACACACACACACACACACACACACAGCCTGTGATTGCTGTCATACACAGTGGATATGTGGATATATCCAATATACAGTGGATATATCTAAATTATGGTTTCTTGCTACATTTTGTGGTTTGGGAGTCAACAAGTCAACCTGCATGGGTTGATTTTGTAGCTCATCATCATCATGGTGGTGCCAGTTAGCTAGTATCTGAGCCTTAGATGATGCAGATTCTCAAGTCTCCCAGAAAGTTTCCCAAAAGCAGTATTTCTAGGGGTGATACAGCATTTTTTGTGTGATTTATAACATTGTTCTAAAGGATATTGTAATCCATTGGAGCATCAGCTGTAGATACTTCCATCACAGGCATGCAGATGGTTCTATGTGCTAAGAATTAGGACAAAAATCTGAAATGGTTTATGTGACAAGGCATAGCATAAATGGTATAAGAGAGCCATGATAGCAAATCCTGACTTTGCTACGAGTTTAGTAGTGTTACCTTTCGCAAGGTACTTGACGTTCTAAACAATGGTTTTCTGTTCTGTAAAATGGGGATAATTATATCTACATGATAAAATTGTTGTAAGGACTAAATTAAATAATAGTATATATAAAGCAACTGCTTGCCACCAGCTAAATAGTTGAAATGGCAGTTATTTAAGTAAAACTTTTCATTCCTCATGAGGGCACTCAATTTGGTGCTAGAAGTACAGTACTACTCAAGTACTATTTGTTGATTTGTTAATCTATCCTATTATACTCCTTGGAGACCCTTCTGTAATCATCTTACTTAACAAATAGGGCATGGGAAAGAACATGTTACAATCAAGACAGTTTTGGTGCTCATGAATTCAAGGTAACCTTGTTATAAAATTTGAAAATGGCAGTTTGTGTGTATAGTTAAAAATAACAATAGCAACAACAAACTGCATAAGAGGTAGAATGAGACTATTTATATTCAATATAATCTTTCTGTCTCAAGATAACTTTTTAGAGGAAGAGGTAGGTTTAAATCATGGCTAAGATGAATAATCATAATAGTTTTATTGAAAGAAGGTGAACAACTTTTAGAGTGTCCAGATACCTATTTTTAATTTTGCATGCCAACAGGCAGAGTTACTGGAATTTGTAATATAAAGAATAATTTGTTGAATTGTGGGGTTAGTTATATTTACATGCACACACATATACCCACAAAGCCACAAACACATACTATCCTTCTGTCTGTAACAGATTTGTCTTCCCAACTAGGTTTACTTGGAATTTTGTGAAATATGTTTCTTTTTTCTTAAGTCTGTATCAGTGGTGGGTTGAGTAGTAGGGGCAGGGGAGAAGGTGGCAGAATGTGAAAAATTTCACCATAAAACTATCATGCATGTGACTGACTTACAGATTCAATGTACTTGACTTAACCAGTCTTGTTTTAAATAACCACCAAACCACTCTTGTTCTTTAGGAATGCAAACTATCACACTATGTTCATCTTAGTTTGGAAAATTCTTTGTCAATAGTAAAGAATTCAGACTTTCACTCATCCTTCCAGCATAGTAAAAAGTACATATAATTTAGTGATCAAATCCAATGTCAGCCATTGATTAGTTGAATGGCTTTTGTTACAAAAAAATTTTGTTTTTTAAAGTCCAATTTCCTTGATTTGTAAAATGGAAATAAAGATAGCTACCCCAAAAGACTTACTCTTACAGAAATCAAGTGTGTCTATATATATATATATATATATATATATATATATGTATATATATATACATATTTAAAACATGTTTATATCACATGCATTTAGTTTGTATATATATGTAAAGCACCACATAGTAAGGTTTAAAACATGCTCTGCTTAATTAAAAATGTAGCCACTTTGTAGAATACACTTTAGATGTTTCCTTGAATAGTGTAAATAGCAGCCTTTTCTAGAGGAAAGAATAACATTCACTATTTGTTCTCTCATTACAGGCTTATGAAAAAATTGCTTACCTTCTCACCAACTTAGGTAAGTCCTTCGTTTTTACTTCACTCCTTAGTAAAAGAATAACATATGGGCATATCAGTCTGTAGTTGCTTTATGTACTCTAGCATTTTTAATGTCAACTTCAGTTATGTAAATTGTCAATCAAAATGAAAGACATGCATGGGAAGTTGGAGCAAATTACATAACTATAGAGAGGCAGTGCATGTAGCTACAAAATCTCCTTCCTTGAAATTATTAGCAAACCTAGCTCTCCCTACATGGGAGTGCTTTTCTCCCCCTACCTTTTTAGTTCTTTGGGTTTTTCCCCCAATTTTTATTTTTATCAAAATATTATACTACATGTATATAATTTAAAAGGCAAAATAGTGTTAAGAAATTTATAATTAAGGGTTGCCTGAGTGACACAGTCAGTTATATGTCCCTGAGTTTCAGCTCAGGTCATGATCTCAGGATCCTGGGATCAAGCCCCACATAGGGCTCCATGCTCAGCATGGAGTCTGCTTGAAATCCTCGCCCTCTCCCTCTACCCCTCCTGCTTGTTCTGTCTCTCTTTCTTTCTCTCTCTCAAATAAATAAATAAAATATTTTTTAAAAAAGAAATTTATAATTAAAACCAGTACTCTGCCACATTACCCATTCTTATTTTCCATTTTCCTGAGAGACTACTCTTTTTTTAATTTTAGCAATTTCTTTTGTTATTTCCTACCGTATTTCTAAATAGCATGTTTTCTCTGACATTCTTGGATTTGTCAGGTTTGGGAAGCTATTGCTTTCCTCTTATAAATGACAAGAACTTAGGTCTTAACACTCCCTACAGCGTTCTGTCCCTGCACACTTTCCCATCTATCACCTGTTATACACACACTCTCTTTCCTCCTTCCAAAGTAGTTATATTCAACAGATTTGAATTTTTAGCCAAATTAATAATTAGTGTTTACATCATTGTTTCTATTTAACTATTTTTATATGTAAGGCATGGTATGTACTATGATTGTTTCCTTTCTTAGACAATCTTTATATTTTCATGAAGCTAATAATAGCACTTTTTTCTTTAATTTTCTACATACTTTCTTAATTTATCCCAAACTTTCTGCCTCAACTCTGAACGGTCTCTAAATGCTTTCAAAGCCATCAGGTATGCTACTAATTTTATTTTCTCCTTAGAGTTCCCCTTCCTGAACCCATGGTTTACTCCACTCTCAAGGGCCTACTGCTTTCTCTCTCCCATGCTCTGGGAATTCCTTTTACCTTTATTTCTCAGTTGGATACCACTCTTTGGACCCTTCTGTCTTCTTTTGTCTTGGCTTAATTTCTTATTTTGCTGCCTGGAAAGTAAATTTCTTGAGACCTTATGTGTCTGAAACTGTCTTTTCTCTATCCTCAAACTTGATTTTTGGCGTCTCGGTTTGGGAAACAAAATTTTGATTACAGAGCAATTTGAGCAGTGATCTTTCATTGTTTGAAAACTCACCAGATCCCAGGCGCTGTGCTGGACACTCCTCATGCATTTCGTTTTACTGACATCACAATTCTATGACAGTAGGATCCCTATTTTATGCATTAGAAAATGAAAATAATTAAGTTAAATAAGTAGAAGTTAAACCCAGGTGCGGCAGAGTCCACTTCGTTATGGTGGAATAACTATATCACCCCACTTTGCTTCCCCTATAATGTGTTTACAAGTACAAGTAATAACAAAAGGAACATTGTGTAGAGGGAAGAACTGCGTCCTAGGTCAGCCTCTGGAAGTAAGTGGTCACATTACCTGGAAATTATGGTGACTATGAGCAAGTTTTCTCTCTCCATTCTTTGTTTGCCTCCTTCCCCCATTGCCCCCGCTCCTTCTCTTCCTTTGGTTCTTCCTCTGTTTTTGTTTTTTGGAGTCTCAGATTTTGTTATTGGTAAAATGAGAATGATAACATTTCCTAAACTATTGTGGATTGGCTGCCTGATATATGACAAGTGTTCAATAAATGGGAATGATCTGTTGCATTGTTCTTAAACCCTGTGAGCTACAGTTTCTGCAGCTGGATAATGAAGCGCTTAAACTAGATGTCTGAAAGCTTTCTTCTACCTCTGATTCTCTATATTCATTTGCTTTTGAAGTCTTTCATACCCAGGATGGAAGCAAATCTAAGGAAGTGATTTGGAGGATCATAATAGTAGGAAATATAACAGTTATTTGTGTTAAGTACCAGGAGAACCAAATTTGCACTTGATATTTGATTTTTCCATGTATAACTCATGACATAGTGCCTATGGATTCGTAACAATTAATAATGAATGGACTATATTAATTTAAATTAGCAAAAATATTAGTATTTTATTTAAAATGTCATTGTGTATATAGATATAAATAAGTATATATTTAATATTTGAATATAAATACATACATAATAAATATATATGGTATTGTATTCTGTGTAATTTTAGACTGTGCAAATTTGTGTTTCAAATTAGAAATTAGATTTTACTTCCTGGTAGAGGTCATACATTTTTTATTTAAAGGATCTTTTAAACTTTATGTTTCTTGACTTATTTTTTAGCCAAATATTTTATTTTTGAAAGTCACAAAAAAAATCAAAGTTTCAATTCTATTACACTTTTTATGTGAGTAGAAATATATAATATTTGCTCCAAAGTAATTTTTTTCAGTTTGGTTTTATGGTCCAAATAACAAATTATTTAAAATAATGGAGTATCTGTAATATGAATTATCTACAAAAAATGAACATGGATTCCAAGAAACAAATTAAGCCAAACAATTAAGTTTCAGTTTTGTCATACAGAGGTCAATTCAGGAACAAGAGCACATGTATCAAGAAAATAGTAACAAAAAGTCAGATGTTGCCATGTAAACATTAGGCAAAGCAGAATTTAAAATCTGTTTGAGTGGGAAAGAGAGATACATCATACTGATAAACAGTCGGCCAGGTCAGTGTAATAGTCATGATTTCTATACAGCTTTTCATAAACCTTCAAAATATAGAAGGCAAAACATGATAGAAATACCAAAAAACCTGACAAGTCCACAATCAAATATAAGCCAGGATATAATATATTTGAATATCATAACTAATAATCTCTTTAAATATTTATAAACTGTATGCTCAACAAAAAAATATATACTCTTCCCAAACACTTAATACATAGACAAAATATATCCAAGTAATTTGACCACAAATGAAACCAACTTTTTTGCTCCAAAGCAGAAATCACACAGGAACATTTGTGGATCATGATGCAATAAAATTAGAAGTAGAGATCCAAAAACAAACTACACAACGGGGATTTTTTTTTTTTAAATCCGTATTCTCAGTTCCAGATAAGTTTTGTACTAAATTTACAAACTGTTTAGAATGAAACAATCATGAAAACACAACCCACCAAAACCCTGGGGGAATGTGGGCTCTCTTGGGTGCTCTCACTAGTACCCACCCACCAGTCAGCCTTAGGGATGCCCCACAGACCCCTGTCACTTCTGGCACATATTGTAGTTGGGCTTGGACTCCCCCAGGACCTATTCCTATTCTGTGACCGGATCATGCACACATTTTGGCCCACATTTTCCTTAAATCAGACCCCATCTGTTTTCTATCTGCCTGGAATTCCTTAATTATGTGAAATATATATTAGCTGTGCATACAGATCTTCTATCATTATTTGGATCCTGGGTGGGAGCAGGGGCTACAGTCCACCCTGCCATCTTAGTTCAGTCTCTTGCATCATTTTGTTTTGTTTTAAGAGTCATAGAAACATAAGTAGACAGGTTCTTGAAATCATCTTGCCTAAACTCCTTGTTTCATAAATGTTAAAACTGGTCACACACACAAAAAAAAAACATAAAGAGATCTACCTGAGATTACCAGAAAATTAGGTATAAAGTTGAGATAGGAGCCCAGCTCCTATGACTGAGGTAGTCTTCATTCCTCTTTACCATTCTACTTCAGTCTGCACAAAATATTCATTCTTCAAAGAACTCTGTGGACAATTTAGGTCCTTATTCAAGCATAGACAGTTTGAGTCAAGGACTGCTCCAGTGTACATGGTTATTTCCAAATGACAATAGCAGACAGAATCCTGGAAATCTTTATACATTATTAATAATGGGCATCCTATTTTTGTAGCTGTGGGGAAAGTCTGAAGATTGTATCGTATCGTTGGATCCTTTTATCAACTATGTATGTACCGCAGACATTATCATTCACGTTTTGCAGATGCAGACCCTAGAATTCAGAGACACTGAGTGCCTCGTAGAACTAGTAAATGCCTGAACCAGAACACAAACATGAGGCTTCTGATTCTATCTCCATATTTCTTGTTATTCACCTCCTCTATGTAAACACACCCTGTTTTCCTTTTAGAATATCCTCGAACAGAATCCGAGTGGGAAAACAGTTTTGCTCTGAAGATGTTCCTCTTCCAGTTTGTTAATTTAAATAGCTCTATCTTCTATATTGCTTTCTTCTTGGGAAGGTAAGTCAACTTTATGTTCATCATCTTTGCAGAGTGAAAAAGACTGCCAACAGTTCCATTTGCCAAGGCAAATCCTTGTCCCCTGCCTTGGAAAACTGCTAACCAGCCTTGCCATGCATTTTCCATCAAAAGACTTAGTACAGTGCTTCCAGTTGCCACTACCAGTTAAAGCTGGCATAAAAAAATAAAACCTATGTACCATGCTTGGGTTGGAGTATGAGTATCCGGTCATCAGTAATGATTTTGTTAAATAAGAAAATGATTTTTGTATAACCCTAGGTTACATTTCCTTAGTGTGGATACTTCTCCTACCTATCATGTTAACATTTTTTCCTATGTTTGCTGCACAAAATGAAAAGAAGCATATTAAACTATGCTTAACACTCCAGCCAATGCATGGAAACATACTAATGCTAGAACCATTTTAAACTAAAGAATTGAGCACATTAATTATATTCATTAGCTAGGTCAACAAAACATTAAAGATCTACAGGTGAAAGTGGAAAATTTCCTTTGTTTTTTTGTCTATACTTTCTCACCCCATTGGTGGGGGGGAGGAATTGAATTCATTACACCAATTTTTCCTTTTTAAAGTCAGATACTTTGATGTGTAAGCATGGCCAAAGTCTGCAGTTTGGGGACAAGACTGCACCAGTGAATATTTATGTCTACCTACCCGTGCATTAGTGGATGTTCTTCAGTCAACCCCACATAAATGCTAATGAATTAAAATGGCTTTTTAACAGATTTGTAGGCACCCAGGAAATTACAATAAACTCTTTAACCGGTGGAGACTGGAGGAAGTAAGTAACCTTGTAAGGGTGAATGTGGGACTGGCATGGATATGGGCCAATGACCATGGGAGGGAAGTGGGCGGAAGGAGAGAGAGACAGAAGGTGGGTACGTGGAATTTCAGGCATGCTGAAGACACATTTTTGATAGAAGTTCTTATGGGTTCAGAAAGGAAGGAAACTACATCTTTCAAACAAAGGATATGAACTTAAAGATTAAACCGCAAATCCTGACCTCACCTCTTTAATTTTCTACCAAACCCCATTTCCTCCATTCACAAAGCTCAGAAATTTAGCTTCAGGGACTTTTCACTTTGGAGGAATTATTATAATCTGTTCCCATGGGTTTTTGAACTTTTAAATATGTTAGATTTCCTTTTAAGCAGGGAAACTTCATCCAAAAGAAAGCTTACTTGAAACACCAATCTATAAATATATAGGTCTATCTCTTCCAAATCTTACAGTTTTTTTAAATTAATTTATAATATGTATGTCGTGAAAACAAAAGGTCTAGTATTGCTAGAGCACAGGGTTAAGCAGATTGTATATTGTCACTGAGACGGACATATGGTTCTCCAAAATGCCATCCCTTACCTCTAGTCTATGAGCCTACTTCCTCAGACTTTTGCCAACCGAAACATTTTAATTTTTACCAATATAACATCTAAAAGATACCTCCTTTTGATTTCAGCTCCTTTAATTATAAGTGAGATGGAGAATATTTTTCATATGTTTGTTGAATATTTTCTATTCCTGTGGGTATGTGCTACCCTTGCTCATTTCCATTAGACTATTTTTCTCTGTCTTAAAGATTTATAAACTAATAACATTATGCTATAATCTTTCAACTTGCTGCAGATATGTTTCTTGTTTACTTTTATGTCTTAATTTTGTTTTGATACATTTTTTAAAACTCTATAGCATTTTTAATTTAAAATATCACTGCTGTTAATGACTTCAGGCATTTATATCATGCCAAAAAATGTGTTTTTCATTCTAGAAATTAAAAAAAAACAAAACCTCACACTTGTACTTTTCACTATTTTTTTAAATATTGATGTCTCTGGTCCATTGGAAGTTTATTTTCGTAGTAAAGATTAATCAAGATTCTACCCCCCCACACCAGTTGGCAGTCACATATTTAATTAATAATACATTTTTTTATCACTCAGCAAAATAAGATTTCAAGATTTATCATATTCTACATCTTGAAATCATGTCTATTTCTGGACTCTGTTCAGTCTCATTGGTCAGATTGCTTATTGCTCCTATAGTTCAAAATTGTTTTAATTATTTTAATGTAAAATCCAATTTAATACATGGTAATATTAGTAATATTAGTAGGAGGTCATAATTTAGAGAGAGGCTAAGAAAAGTTTCGCTGAGAAAAGAGATATTTCCAGTCTCTATCTAAAAAGCTCCCCCAAACTTGGGGGAGTCCTCATTGTTATTGTCTCCCTAGAGCCTTCTAGTTGATTGGAATACATGGAGAAAGCCTGAAACTTCCTAAGAATAACATGCTTTACATCATAGAAACCTGAGCTCACCTGCTAACCTTGCTACTTATTAATTCTTTGCCCTTAAGTTAATCCCTCTGAATATCTGTCTCCTCATCTGTAAACTAGCAGTAGTAATGCTTAGTTTTACAAAGCTGTTTACAGATAAGAGATTATTTGCATAACACAATTAGCACAACCCCTGGACTTTGGAAGGCACTCTATAAATTGTAGCTGATAGTTATCAAAGCTGTCTCACAGCCATCTGGGTCTTACCCTCTTAGGCAAAAACAGATGAAGACGTTCCATAATTTCAGACCTCCAGAAAGTCCCCAAATCAAACTTGCAGTTTTCACTCATAGCCCAGAAGTATGACTATATCTGCTAAAAGGCTGTCATCTACTTGGTTTGGGACCCAATCAGGAATGTTCACCTGGAATTAGCAAGGGTAGTGTGGGGAACAGGCAGGTGGATCTGCATATTGATGCCATTTTAGAAACTGTTGTCACCAATAATTTTGTTTAATTGGATATTTTTACTCTTAAGGGTAAAATTATTGGAAGTCATATTTCTTCTTTGGGAGTCCCAGGGAAATAGTTCTAATACTGGTGTCAGGAAAAATGTTTCATAACCATCCTAGACATTTTCCACAATATATATGGGCATACATAATGGCCATTTTGTATTTTTAAGTGATAAAAGATTTCCAACAAAAGATTATTTATTTTGAAAAAAAATCAGTGAAATGAAAAATGTGGGTTTGTGATAGACCCTAGAAATTCTAGAAGTGTACACATAAATACACATAATGGAAGATAAGAATTGACCGTCAGAATTCAATCATACAAGCATTATTGACACATACTCCCATTCCAGGCCTCTGCTGGGTAATACGGGGGCATACAGATGAAGAAGTCCCTTTCCTTTCTTGATGATGTTAATAGTCTCAAAGAGAAGAACATAACCATATTATGTAACAAGTATTCTGTCTTGGAGTCTGACAGTCTACATTCTAATTCTGCCCCACCCAAATCTTAATATCTCTAAGTCTTTTTTAAATTGTGCTAAGAATAGCTATCTCAGTAGGATTTGTGAGAGGTGGATAGAATTGGATCATGCATGTAAAATCCCTGGCACAGGGGTGCCTGGGTTGCTGAGTCACTTAAGCGTCTGTCTTTGCCTCAGGTCATGATCTCAGGGTTCCGGGATCAAGTCCCACGTCAGGCTCCCTACTCAGCGGGGAGCCTGCTTCTCCTTCTCCCTCTGCCATTCCCATATACTCTCTGGCTCTCTCCATCTCTGTCAAATAAATAAAATCTTTAAAAAATAAAATAAATCCCTGGCACGAATAATGATAGCTATTATAAAGAAAGCAAAAAGTACTTCAATTTTATTTAAAACATTTATGAACTGGCTATACTGACCTTTCCTCATAGTATATTGTATAATATCTCACATAAATATTTTATGTAAATCTATATAAAAATGTTAATGATTAATATTTAATGAGTGCTTACTATATCCCAGCACCTTCTAGCAATTGTTCCTAACTATTCTATATATATTAATATAAAAATTCTATTATTACACTCATCTTGCAGATGAGGAAACAGAAATTTAGACAAGTTATATAATTTACCAACAATTATGGAAACATGCTTATAAATTGATGAAGTTGTCAATTAGATTCAGCCAACCTACCGTCAGAGTCTGCACTTTGAACATCATGCTTTCCAGTCACCATTGGAATAGCATATAGGCAAAATTGAGAACATAAAGGAATTTGGTTTTGATAAGAGATTGCTGAATGCTTGCTGACTCGCACATGTAAACTGGATTTAGAGTAAACATACTTCCTGTGAAAGGAACATCAGTATCAGAATCTGATAGTCCTATCTGCCACCATCATCTACATAATGGAGATACCAACACGGATCTTGGGAGGTTCTCAGGAGGAGCAAATGAGAAAAATATGTGAAGACACCCAGCTTTGGATTGTCCACAGTCTTATGATTTTGAGGGAGTACAATGGGAATGAAAGCCTGGGTGTCCTGCCCACTCATCCATGCCCTTTTCCTCATTCTAAGTATAAGCTCTCTTACTAAATGAATTTTAGAGTATTGAAGGACTGGATTTTGTACAAGGGAACCATTATTTGAGGAGGGCAGACCCACAAAAACTGTTGGATCCTTTTCTCTGCCCTATAAATCACCAAGTCATGAAGGCTCAATTTCAACAAAATTATAAATTGCCTGTCATCCAGCCTCCCCGCTTTGGCCTATGATTGTGGAGAATGAGCCAATCACATGGTTCTATAATGGTCTTCTTTTTTTCCCTTCCCACATAATAATATGTTTTGGTGAATCAGCCCTTCAAGGCAACCAACACATTGGGTAAACAGAATTCATCTTTAGCATTATGTACAAGAGCAGAGGATTGGGGTGCAGGAGACCAAGGCTTTCAATTCCATACCAACAGTCAACATCGTATGACCTTGTACATGCTAATTTACGTCTTTCAGTCTCTCTATAAAAATGAAGAGTTTGATCTCACACCTGTGATCTATGCCTATGCCTGCCTCTGTAGCTTAGTAATTATTCTGTCTCAGATATTCTACGGAACCCATTTATCATATATATGTGGCAGAGCTCAGGGGGGTCTTAAATTCATCCTAGAAGGAAGAGGCATGCTTAAATTGGAGAACTGAGACTTCTCTACACAATAAAAATCACCACTGCCAAGCTCTCTCTCTCTCTCTCTCTCTCTCTCTGATTCAGTTTAGGGAGTTTTAAATTACTGGGCTGGAACCAGAAAGCCAGGCTCTTCGTGTTCTAATTATCTGTTCCCTTTGAAGTCCCACTGGTACCAATTTGATAGAAATAGAAACTGTGGATCAAAGCTCTAGTGACTATTGTTCTTATGAGCAGGACGTGAACCCATTTCTAAAGAAACAGACCCACGCTTTCCTACCCAACTATCTTCTACAGTACAAAGTTTTCAAGCAAAAGATGTCAATTGCAATTTTCATTGTAATCACACTTTTGTTTGTGGGGGTTTCTAATGCTAACATTTATTGGACATCTGAAAAAGTCAAAATTGAGATCATACTGACAAGGCATTCTGTGGCATGTTTTTATCACTTAAAAATACATTCTAGTATATGTAGATATTCCCTCTCCAGGATATAGACCTTAACACCTGCCTCCTATCTTGAGAATGGGCTAGATTTAATTCACTTCAGAAAAGAATAGGGAAAGGAAAAAATGAGTAACTTTATAGAAGAAATACCTGGCAAACACTGTACCAACCAACTGATGAAGATTAATGTCACTAGTGATGTCTGTGGCTATCATGTAACTTCCGAGGGGATGTGGTGAAATTTACGTCTATGATTTCCCTCCATTCTCAAAACACATAAACCCAGTCTAAACATGCAAAAACATCAGATAATGTTGGTTTCTCAGACTTGACAAATCTACCTTGGTAATATAAGGGGCAATGGAGGGAATTGGCTGAAGTGTGTATGGGCATTCTCTGTACTTTCCTTGCAAATTTTCTATATGTTTAAAATTATTCTGTGTCAAAAAGTTATTTTAGAAGAACATATTATAAACACTTAAACATTTTTCTATCTCCTGATTGTTAATAGATAGAGTATTCCAGAGCACTCATTAAATGGGATCATGCCTAATACAGAGCTTGGCAGATAGTAAGTGCTCACTAAAAGATAGATTTGTTATATGTGGAATATAAGAAACAGTGCAGAGGATCAAAGGGGAACAGAGGGAAAACTGAATGGGAAGTGATAAGGAGGGAGACAAACAATGAGAGACACTTAACCATAGGAAACAAACTGAGGGTTGCTAGAGGGGAGGGGGAGGGTTGCCCTTCTTAATGCCCATCATGGGGTAACTGCATGATGGGCATTAAGAAGGGCATGTGATGTGATGAGCACTGGGTGTTATACGCAACTGATGAATTATTGAACACTACATCTGAAACTAAGGATGTACTATATGTTGGCTAATTAAATTTAAATCATAAAAATATTTGTTTTTATTGCTGTTATAATTTTGATCACTATTCCACTCTGATTACTGAAAACTTCCCTATCAGGTGTCTTTATACATGCTATTTCTTCCTTGTTTTTATTTTCTTTATGCACTGAGATTGTGTGGCCTGGCTTTAGAATTTGCTGTACGGTTTGAAGGTGGGGTTGTGTGACCAGCTGAGAAGAGCAAGATTATTGTTGTTGCTCTGTTTCAGTGTCATCCCAGTGGCTGTTTGATAGACCTCTGCCTCCAGATGGGTGTTATCATGTTTTTGAAGCAAATATGGAACAACTTCATGGAACTGGGATACCCGTGAGCACTTTATTTTTAAACTTGCCTTATGTATAATTACAAAAAGAAAGATAGAGGTAGTGGGACTATTTCTTAAGAATTGGGGCCTATTAGACAGACAGGAGTGGGTTCAGTTCCTGCTCTGCTGCTCACTAAATGTGTGACTGTATGTGACTTAGTTAACCTTTCTCAGACTTAGTCTTCACATCTCTAAGAGGGGATCAATGGCTATATGCTCCTCGAGAAAACACTTGTGAGGATTAAAGGAAATAGTGGATGTCAAGCACCCGGTACTCTGTTCAACACATTAAAATGCTTATTGCTTTCTTAAAACACTATTTTCAGTACAAGTTCTTGAGGATAAGAATAACTTTCTGGGTTCTTCCGGCCACCAAAAGACCAAGGTTGTCGTTGTTTAACAAAGACAGCTTACATTTATGCTCCCCCTCTTAAAAAAGAATAAAACAAAGATAAAATTCTGGATAAGGAGGTCTTGTACTCTTTATTACATGAAAAAAAATGTCATTAGAACAGGATTGATTTCACATAAAATAGCATTCTGTTTTGTCCCTTTAGATGGGGTTTAAAGGTCTGTGGAATGCTGACGTGAAGGGTGTTGAATGCCTACTTCTACATCTAATAACATAGATTACTCTTCCAAAAACACTGAAATATGGTTTATGTAAAACAATGTGTGATGGAAGCTTTGAGGCCTAACCAAGGTTAAAAGCATGACTATTTTGAGGAATTCCTTGACTCTAGAAGAACTAGTTAATTGATGATATAAATACTTTAGGCTTAGTCATCTGATTATGTCGCGATTCTTTCTCCTTGTTGGCCAACAGATGGTGTCAGGATGTTCCAGAGCAGAGACCTTAGGGCTGGAGAAGTGATATCCACCCTGAAATCTGCCATAAACTATTGTGTTAAGTTACAGGCAGTCTTAGAGCATAGACTATGAAATAACTGAGACCTGGTTCATATTCCTTTCTGCCCCTTGCTGAAGATGCTTATAATTTACTTCACCTATCTGTGAGATTATTTTTTTATTTATAAAATAAGGGAAGAGATTACAAGAGATGCACAATGGTCTTTAAACCTCATCAATAAATGACAGAAGTTTTTGTGAAGAGATATTTATACAGATCCTCAATACTCAAAACAGAAAAAAATAAATCTCTAGTAAATGAAGAGGGCATAGGGATGAAGGTTTGGGGAGCCCAGTCCATTTTTTTATCCCTTCCTATCCCTGCTCATCTGTTTGAGACACAGGGCTTGGGAACATCATCTGAAAGTAGCTGAGGAGATTAGGTAGCAAGTGCCTGCCACAGGATCTGACGTGCTGTGAATGAGATAGCTTCATAAGCACCATCAAGATGGTATCCTCGTCATTATAGTATTAAGAATGATTCTTATTGTTACCATTGTCTGTGTGCTTCTCTACATAGCATACCTTCGGATAGCACATTTTCACCATGAACTTGCGCAAGTGGTCAGCCTGAATTATGTATTATCAAATCCCAAATGTACCATGGTAAGGGACATGCTGTTGGTGTTTTTCCAAATCCAGCAGGAGTGGACCAGTCACTAAAGCAATAATTTTGAAACTTTTATAACTCAGTTCTCTTTCTTAAAGTAAAATCGTAAGCAGACTGAAGTAAATAAAATTAAACCAAGCAGGCCTGCCTCAATCTCAACACCCAGCCCCTTTTGCATCTTCATGAGGTCCCAGAGGCAACCTCCTTGGGACATACACTGAAGAACTAACTACCTGACATTTTGGTCTATGGTTGTTCTTCCAACACCCACTGAGTTCCAGGTCCATGATTAATTAATATTGAGATTTGGGATACACTGTGGGATTCACTTCATTCTAGAGGTAATGTTCATCTAAATCTTGAAATAATTAACTGCCCAGAAGTCCCCACTATGGGATATTTCTGAGTCACATAATTTCAAGACTGCCCCTAAGCTAGGGAAATAGTGTTGTTAATTCCTTTCCAAGTCTTTTAAATGGATTCAGGCACAGATCCATTGCCGTAAATTATTGTTCACTATAGTAGCAGAATGTAATTGTTAATACTCAAAACCTTCATGTTCATAAACTCACAGAGGTCAATAGACTTACTAAAAGTCACACAGCCAGTGCATTGTAGGGTGGGGACTAGAACCTATATCTCTTGAAACCTTGCCTAGGGCTCAGTTATTTGGTATGGAACATGATTTTACTCATGTTCAGAGAGCACAGCCCAGAAGATTTTGGGTTAGGAGCAATTAAAGGCTCAGATCCAATCACAACAGGCAACACAGAGGTTTAAGTATGTATAGAGGTTGAGGAAGTAGAGGGAAGGAATCATACAAATGGGTGTTTGTCTAATAAGGATCAGGAAACACCTAAGTGTGGGGGTGGGGATTAATTCCCAGATACATATATAGATGTGTACATGGTCTAGGAAGGCTGAGGCCTATTCCCACCTCCTAAACTTGGAAGTTGAGACCATGCAAATATCTCCAATTCCCAGAAATGCTTAGTGTACTCCCAGGATAGTGGTATTTCTCTTTCCTTAATGCACTATAAATTGTTCACCATATGTTTATAAGAGCTCAAAAGCCTGTTGTCTGCTCTGTGATGTAGGCTGATCCAGAATTGGTGGTCACGACATAAAATCAAGCGGGGAATACAAGATGCGTCCATACCTCAGTGGGAAAATGATTGGAACCTGCAGCCCATGAATATTCATGGACTGATGGATGAATATTTAGAAATGGGTAAGGAGAGAAACTTCTACACAGCTATTTGGCCTTCTTGATATTTTTTTTTCTTTACACAGGCCTTGGTTCAGGACAAAACCATCTCTCTCTTCTCCAACCCCAAACATTCTAAAATACCTCTGTATCTTTATCTTAACATAACTAGAGAAGATATTAAAACAATGTCCTTAGAAGGCTCACAAATTCTGTCCTTTGTCAGCCATAGCATTTGACCAAAATGAAGGGTTTTCTCATAGTAGAACACCTATATCAGCTTTAGTGCAGATATTTTAAAAGAACAAAATAAATCAGAACCCATTCCTATATCAAGAATATACCATCCTGCCCAAATAAAACAATGATTATTTCTTGCAATAAACCTTTGCACAGACCTGGTGTGAGTTTAGCTTCTTTGAGAAGCCCACTTATTTATATTAAGAAAAGGATGATTCTCACTCCAACTGTTAAAATCTTTGTGTGTTGTCTTCACATTTGCTTTTTCTCTGGCCTTTAGTCTTCTCAATATAAAAAGAAAGGATAAGATTAGGTGTCTTGGGTCCCTTAGAGCTCAGCATTTTTCTTCAAGTCCTCCTCTTTGACTTCTTTTCTCTTCACTCTCCCTTCATGAGGCATGATATAGTGATGGAAAGCACAGAGACTTTCAATCCATTGAGATCAGAGAGTTTCAATGCAAGTTTTAACATTTTTTGCTCTCCACCCTTTAGCAAGCTTACTTAATACATGTGAGCTATAGTTATCTCAACGGCAAAATATGATGAGCATATTTACCTTGTAGGGATATTGAAAGGATTAAAGGCGATTTATGTGAAGCACCTCATAAGGCCCAAAGAAAGCACTCAAGAAACGATATTGTTTATATTACTAATTTTGTAACGCTCTCCCTTTACAGTCTTGCAGTTTGGTTTTACCACCATCTTTGTGGCAGCTTTTCCTCTGGCCCCTCTTTTGGCTTTGTTAAACAATATCATTGAGATCAGGCTGGATGCATACAAATTTGTCACCCAGTGGCGGAGGCCTCTGCCAGCTCGAGCAACTGACATAGGTAAGATTGAGGAACTAAATGGTTTTTGCATTGCTGAGGCCAAGAAGAACCTTGATCTTAGCACCACGTGGGTTTCTGTCGTTGGGGCTTCCTTCCAACTATCACAAAACTGAGCAGTTTTGATTAACAAAATCATGAAATGAACACTAACCTAGTTGAGAGTATGTTTATCCTAAACATGCTATTTCATGAACTTGTTTATCACTAAAAACGATCTCGTGTACGTTTTTCCATGTTAATAAGTGTAGTTCTGTCTCATTCTTTATAGTTACTGCACAAATTTCTATGGCATGTTATATGACATTTCTAAAAAATCATTCCCTTAACTGGAGATGCTTAGATTGCTTCAGTTTTTTCTATTATAAACAACACCAAGGTGAACATACATCTTCATACATACTTTGATCATTTCCTCAAGATAAACACTTAGAGTGGAACTCCTTTATCAAAGAGCATGTACATTTAAATTTTTTTACATTTAAAATTCTGATAAAAAATTTCTCATTATGTTCTCCAGAAATATTGTGCCAATTTATACTCCTAAAAGTGCAATAAGGGTTCTTTTTTTTTTATTGTTGTTCTGTCCTCAACAATCTGAGGGAAAAAATGATATCTTGTTATGTTTCCTTGCATTTTTATAATTATGAGATTAAATATATTTGTATTTTTTCTTTACTAACTTTATGACCTTAGGCTATTATATCTGATTTGGTAATCTTTATCTGTATGTTCAAGATATTAACCTTTGATATATATGTTGCAAGCATTTTCAAATGCTGGTTTTTAATCTTTTACTCCATCATGAATAAGGTTTTAAAATGTGCATATAATCACATTGATATGTCTCTCTTATAGTTGTTATTATTTATGGCATTCTTAGAAAGATCCTTTAGAACTCTCTATTTTTTTTACCATGTTTTAGTTGTTGTTTTATATTTTAGATATATGTGTGTTATTTGGTTATCTGTTGACATTTTATGATTTTATTTAAATTATTGATCTAACTGGAATTTGTTATTAATAAAGGGGTTGAAATTGAGATCCAGCTTGTTTTTTTTTCTAAAAAGTAGCCAATTTTCCCAAAACCATTTATTAAATTTTCCATCTTTCTTAACTTGTTTGAATTATCTCTATTATATGAAATTCTATATAAACTTAGGTATATTTCCAGAATCTCCATTCATCTGACTACTTATTTTTGGCATACTGTTTTAATAAACTAGCTCTGTAAAAGAAATTCTGTCTTTTTTATTTTTATTTTTTTCATTACCACTCAATAAAACGAAATATTATAAAGATTTTGAAAAACAAAGAAAGGGGTTGGAAGGGAGAAAGTTGCCATGCTATCCAATCAGCTTTAGCACTTTTGAGTATTTCTTTCCAGGACTTTTCTTTTTTTTTTCATATCAGTGTATTTAAAGCTAAGTTTAATCCTATTTGAAACATCAGTTTTGACTGTAACCAATAGTATGTGGATACCGTATACAATTTGAAAAGCTTTTTTGTACATCTGTATACCAGATTGGAAAAGTCAACTAGTGATTTCCAGGTCTTGACACCAAACTTTTACATTTTTATATTTTTACTTTAAAATTTACTTGAAACAATTCCTGATGTTATTTTAATTTTCAAATCTCTCTAGATGGGGTCTACCTTCCCTCTGTGGAAAAGTATTCAGTAGATGTCCGATCTGTAGTGAGACATTGTACTAAGAAAGTAAATAATGGACAGAGCTGTAGCCCCAATAGAAGTAAAACATTCTTTCTAAAGAAGAGTCATGAGAGGGTTTTAATGTTTTTGCATTTCATTCTCTATCTCTACTCTTTCTCCTACTAGGAATCTGGTATGGCATTCTTGAAGGAATTGGTATACTGGCTGTGATCACCAATGCATTTGTAATTGCTATTACATCTGATTACATCCCACGTTTTGTCTATGAATACAAATACGGCCCCTGTGCAAGTCGTTTTGAATATGGTGAAAAGTAAGGTTGAAATTCATACATTTTTCTGATATGTTTTATGTTTGTGATTGAAATGGGAAATCATTGCGAAGTTCTGTTGTGTGACCATTAAGGGCAGTGTCTTTGATCATTGTACTTACAATGTGCTTATTGGATGAAATCAAGTGGGATAAAAAGGGCGACAGTGCTTTTTACGCAAATAATTTTAGAGTCTATGTTTTTACTTGTAAATGCATCACTGGTATCCAAACGTTAAAAACATTATAATGTATTTAGAAGTCAAATTCAGAACTGGAAGAGATGTTAGAAATCATCCAATGCAATCTTCTGACTATATAGTTGGGAAAACTGAGGCCCACTTGCTTCAGGAAATAAAGCTAGTTTGCTTCAGGGAATAAGGCTAGTTTGCAGGGACATACAGAATATGAAGGAAATGTCAGCTATGATGAGAGAGCTTTCTTTCTTTCTTTTTCTTTCTTCTTTCTTTTTTCTTTCTTTCTTTCTTTCTTTCTTTCTTTCTTTCTTTTTCTTTCTTTCTTTCTTTTCCTTCCTTCCTTCCTTCCTTTCCTTCCTTCCTTCCTTCCTTCCTTCCTTCCTTCCTTCCTTCCTTCCTTCCTTCCTTCCTTCCTTCCTTCCTTCCTTCCTTCCTTCCTTCCTTCCTTCCTTCCTTAAGATTTTATTTATTTATTAGGGAGAGCACAAGTCAGGAGGCAGAGGGAGAAGCAGACTCCCTGCAGAGCAGGGAGCCCAATGCAGGACTTGATCCCATGACCCTGGGATCATGACCTGAGCCCAAGGCAGATGCTTAACCAACTGAACCACCCAGGTGCCCCTTTTTTCAAAAGGAATTTATAACTAGGGATTTTAAGGTACAGAAAATGCTGCCCTGAATCTTTGTCTTTTTTGTTGTGGCTCTTATTAAAATTTGAGTCCACACTATAGAGCAGCATTTCTCAACCTTTGTGCTATGGACATTTTAGACCAACTAATTCTATTTGGGGGGGGGAAGATGGGGGCTATTCTATGCATTGTAGGATATTCAGCAGCATCCTTGGCCTCTACCCAGTAGATATAAATAGCAACCTCCCTATTCCCCACGTTGTGACAATCTAAAATTGTCTTCAGACATTGCAAAATGTCGCCTTGGGGACAAAGTCACCCAGTTTACAAGCACTCTTTTAGGGGAAATGGGTTTTTCACATCTTTCCTTCTTGAAAGCAAGTATTAAGAAAGAATGCAAGAGAGCACTGGACTTGGGGAACAGGAATTGGAGTTTCAGCTGGAGATTAGCCGCCGTGTGGAAGTAGTGATGGGAGAAGCCACTTCCCCTCCTGCCTCAGGAGCAGCTTTGGGCATGTAGGGCATGTGCCCCAAGAGCCTGAGCTGTGGCTTAAAATGAAATCAACCCTTAGCTCTACTGACAAACTGATGTTTTTCTCAGAACATTGAAATGCCTTTCTGAACATAAATATCTGTTTTTCAAAGAGAAGTAATAAAGGCATAAAATATATTTTGGAGTCTTGTCAAAGGACATTAACTTAAAATCAAACACCCTACGTTCAAATTGTAACTCTGCCTTTTACTAAAAGGCACATCAGTCTGCATCTATAATAAAGAGGTGGTGTCTAGGGACGCCTAGGTGGCTCAGTCGGTTAAGTGTCTGCCTTTGGTTCACGTCATGATCTCAGGGTCCTGGGATCGAGTCCCGCATCGCACTCCCTGCTCAGTGGGGAGCCTGCTTCTCCCTCTGCCTGCCTCTCTCCCTGCTTGTGCTCTCTCTCTCTCACTTTCTCTCTCTCTGACAAATAAAAAAGAAAAAAAAAAAGAAACGGTATCTAAAGTAACATTTTATAAACTATAAAAGACTATGTAAACAAACTGGTTTTAGTATTAATAGTGAAAAGCCAAGAAAAGTCCCTTTTCTTAAATTCAAAATAGTCTAGAAGCAGATTTTAAGGGTTTATTATAAGTAAGCAGATTTGGTAGCCCTCGCCTTAGTAGCATTATTTGCTACTGTCTTTGCTTCCACCTAGTGGCAGGTGAAAATGAAATTGGTTGGTATCTGCTCTGTTTACGTTTCAAGTCCTGGCTTTTTGTGAAGATAGCACCTGACGCCTCCATATTCAGTGACCAGATGTAGAATAACTTCAAGAAGAGATGTGGAGGGCTTAGATGAGTTTGAAACCACACATTCCTAAGGCCAGTCTTTTATTCAATTTTTTCCGGGTATCTATAGCAGCTAAACTGGAGTAGATTCATTCAGATCATAAATTTTCAGACCAAAGTAGCAAAAGGACAAAATGGTAGTGAAGAGGAAGCTATTGGCAAGAGAGCAGTCGGGATGATAAATCATGGGGTCTGAGATGGACGAGGAAGGGCGTGCAACCAGTGCGGTCCTGTACTTTAGAATTCAGGGGTTAGAATGAGATCGATGTACATTCGAATCCAGGTTTTAAGAGCTCTTTATCCTGGGCAGCAATTCTCAACATGGGACCTGCAGGTCTCCTTCAGATTGTTTTCATAATAATACTAAGATATTATTTGCCTATTTTGCCATATTGACATTTGTTCAGATGGCACAAAAGTGATAGTGGATAAAATGTTCCAGTGGCTTCGCATAACTGAAGACAGTGGTAACAAAAAGTACTAGCAATGATTGTATTACTCACCATTGTAGAAGTACCATTTAAAAAGTTCCAGTAATAAAATTCAGAATGCCCTTGATGAAGCAATAAAAACTATTATTTTTATCAAATCTCACCCTTGAATAAATGTCTTTTCAATATTTTATTTGACAAAATGCAAAGTGTGATAAAGCTCTTCTGCTACATGCTAAAGTACGGTGATGGTCGTCTCAGAAAAAAAACACTTGCATGACTGTTGGATTTGCAAACTACATGACATTTTTTAACATGAAATAATGATTGTCAGATAAACTATGATTATTCAGACTTGGGTACTTAAGAGGCAGTCTTCTAGAAATGGACAAAACTGGCTTGTCACTTTAGGGGAAATAATTGACAGTATTTGTTGCCATTAATAAAGTTCAAGTTTTGAAGTGAAAATCAGAATTTTGGATTATTTTATCTACCACTGAGCTTGAAAGGTTCTCAGTACTTGCAGATTTTTTCCTGATAAAAAATCAGTGGTGATATTAGCAATTATGATTTTCATAGCCTATAGTAAAAATATAACATTTGGAAGATCTGCATAATTCAGGAAACAAATATTTCCCAAGTGACCCATATTTAATGTCACAAAATCATGCATGGATAAAATATGAATTCAAAGTACAAGACAGACCTGTGGATTTTTAATGTAAAATCCACATAAAAAGTTTATTGATACCTTAAGACTCCACACTGCAATTAAACTTTAAGAAATGACCACAGGTAAAACTTTGGTGTAATGTCAATGAAAAATATCAATAATTACTTGAAATGCTATTAAAATATCCTTTGTTTCAAGTACTTATCTGTGTAATTACCAGATTCTCTACTTATTCTCCAACGAAAACAACATATTGCAACCAGATTTAATGCAAAAACAGATATGAGAATCTAGCTGTCTTCTATTAAGGCAGGCATCAAAGGATTTGCAAACATGTAAAACAAGGTCATTCTTCTCACTTCATCTTTTGGAACATACAAACTATTTTTCTTTAAAAATATGTTACTTGTAA
This sequence comes from Zalophus californianus, assembly GCF_009762305.2. Taxonomy (NCBI): domain Eukaryota; kingdom Metazoa; phylum Chordata; class Mammalia; order Carnivora; family Otariidae; genus Zalophus; species Zalophus californianus. Next base: position 79,823,331 of record NC_045605.1, read on the forward strand.
TGTGTTTGATAAGTTATTTTAAATGAATTAATAGATAAATATTTTCTAAATTTCTGTTTTAATTTCTAATATGTTAAATACCAATACAAGTACCCCTCTGTACAAGGCTCCTTGAGATTCTCAGTAATTTTTAAAAATGTAAAGGTTAGCTGAGATCAAAAATTTTGAGAATTACAGGCTTAAGAGGAAGTTATTTAGTCTCTGTAAAACTTAGTTCTTTAATCTCTATGATGGAGATGATAATATAAATATTCTAAGGTTATGGTAAAAGTTAACTCTGACCACAATTTAATACTCACCACTAGGACAGGGATTTTAACCTAGACAATACCAATTGTCTAGGAAGTTTTCTAACAAATTATAAGTCCTCAATAAACAGATATTGAACAAGTTAATAAATCACAAAGACACATGTTGATCAATTGGCTGCTTAATTACAATTAGCCAGATAGGGTGATATGTATGCATATTTATAAAGCATATATTTATAGAGTTTTAACACATGGGGAGTAATGAACACAATGCCAAGTGCATAGTAAACACTTAATAAATGTAAGCCAAATGAAAGGTGGGAGAAACGGTGGACAAGATTCTGTCTCATTGAGGTAAAATTACAGATTAATGGAAGTCAGGAGATAGAATCAGAGAGCTGAGTTAACTAGGAATTTATAATTAAAATGGAAGGAATAATAGCACTTACTGCATCCTGTCATGTGTAATGAAGGAATTGGACTAGAAATTTATGACTCTGAATCACGTGATGCTTTTTCTTTTCTCCCAGTTGTTTAAAGGGATATGTCAACAATAGCCTATCCTTCTTTGACCTGAGCGAGCTTGGTATGGGAAAATCTGGTTATTGCAGGTACTTACTTATAAATTATAGCTATATTTTCTTCTTGCTTTCATCTCCCATCTCCTCTCTCTACACGCTGATGAGCCCATTTCAACTGTCACTTTGGGGTTTTGGCAAATTAAAAATATTTGGGGCCTTTGCACTTTGGTCTCTATTCCTCAAATTCTTTGTTTTGTGGATTTTAGGTACCGAGACTACAGAGGTCCCCCTTGGAGTTCCAAACCCTACGAGTTCACCTTACAATACTGGCATATCCTTGCTGCTCGACTGGCCTTCATTATCGTGTTCGAGGTTAGTAACGGGCTGATAAAATCTTGGTAAATGCTTTTCCGGCTGATACATTAGTTGACTCTTCGATACAGTAGTTCCTAATTGACTTCCAAAAAGGGACTTTTGTTTACAGTAAAAGGTTTGGATATGGTGAAACTGTTACACGACATACAAAAAAGCAAGAGCTGAATAATGTAAGAAGGTAGGTCAGTGGGTATTTATAACAGAAAACTAGGATAAAAAAGCTATTAACAGTTGAACTGAAAACTTAACTTGGAGCCTCCCAGTAACCATATTGAAAGAAAGGATGGTTTTCATCATTTGATGAGAGAATCTATACTTATTCATCAGGGTGGAGAAACTTATTTGCTAATCAACTTAATTACAGTTGACCACATGTGTATTTGTGTAAGGGACAGTGCATAATTGAATAAACTATGCCTGAGAACACTTTCATAAATGTGCATAGATTTTGATTATCAGAGTCATTAATATTAGACTGTAGTCCTGTGAGGAAATTTTGAAGCAGCTGCAGTATTATGGGCTTCCTTAGCATATAAGAAGCTTGATACAGTGAAGAATTTAGTACTGGGATATACTGAGTATTCTCTAAGGTACCACCAAGTTCTGTGGACAAACTGAATGCATCTGTTTTTTAGGGAGAGAAAAAAAGTAGCCATACAGAAAGACTTTTGGAAAAAGTCTTTTTAAAGGCAGATATACCTCTCCACCTATCTCCAAAACATATCTCAAATTTTGTAGTGAAATGTCCTTCATCCATAAAATGAAATGCTTACCTCTAAGGTTTAATCCAGGATGAAATTCTATTACCTAATGACTATTTGCCTTTACAAATGTCTCCTGATGAAGTGTGACTTTTCACTTTATTACAGGTAGCATAAGAGGTTAAGGCGTATTTCCAATCCAGTGATTCTGAAAAGTCTTTTTTTGTTGTGTTTTTAATGTATACTTTTTTCTTCTTCATCTTCTTTTGGGACTCAAGTGAACAGCCTTAGTCAAATGTCTCGATTCCCAGCAACCTGTCTTTGTAGATACGTATGATTCCCTCTTTATCTTTTCTTCTTCATTCCTCATTACTAATTCCATTACCCACCTACTCCCAAGAGCACCCATTCTCTTTTCTTCAGAAGTTTTTCCACATGTTTATTTGAATATACATATATATATATATAGTATTTTTTTATTATTATGTTATGTTTTTTTAATTCTATTATGTTATGTTAGTCACCATACAATACATCATTAGTTTTTGATGTGGTGATCCACGATCCATTGTTTTCGTAAAACATCCAGTGATCCATGCAGTATGTGCCCTCCTTAATACCCATCACCGGGCTAACCCATCCCCCCCCTCCCCTCTAGAACCCTCAGTTTGTTTCTCAGAGTCCATAGTCTCTCATGGTTCGTCTCCCCCTCCGATTTCCCCCCTTCATTTATTATGTTATGTTAATCATCATTAGTTTTTGAGGTAGTGTTCCATGATTCATCATTGTTTTAAATGTTCTTTTTTCAAAATTACTTCAATGGTATTATGATGTAATAACTCATTTTTATCTCTTACCCATTTTACCTTTTTTAGATATAGAGAGAGATCTAGACATGAAGTCTACCCACATTTAAATAATTTCTCCTGTCTACTTAGTATGATAGTTCTTTGAATTTAAATACCATAGTCCCCATGGGTGGCTACTTAGGCCTACAATAATTCTCTCTACCTCTATAATCTCTTATCAGAAATCTTGGACATGTCACCTTCTGAACATATTTAAGGGTTTTTCAGGAGTATTATACTCAGGTGTGGAATTATTTATATGTATACTTGATTTCACATAATACCGACAGGTCCCTCTCCAAAATTCCCTTAGATTTTCACCAGATTTTCATATTGTCTGAATTTGTAGTATTTTGCAGTTGGATAAGAGTAAAGTAATATTTTGTTTTAATTTTTTTTGTTTTAATCTGTTTACTCATGACATTGACTATCACTTTTATTACTAGAAAGCCATTTTGGTTTCCTTTTTTGTGAATTTATAACTTTGATCTATTCTTGGCTGAGTTTCCAGTTTATTTGTTACCAAATTTCAAGATTTTCTTGTGTGTTTACCAGTTATAAATCAGTCTTTACCAGGTATAAACATTCCAGATATCTTTTTCTTGTCCCTAACCTATTAATTTTATCTATTAACAAATAATGTCTAATTTTGATGTCATCAAGCCCATCATTGTATTCCTATTAAGGTTTTGGCTTTTTTGGTCTATTTCCTTGGGAAATTTTCTTATCTCCAGGTCAAAAGGATATTCTACTATATTTTTTACTATTAACTTTATAGTCTTACCTATCACACATCTTAAAGATATCAGGACTTTTCATAGAGTCTGAGGGAAAGGCTTATTTTTCTTATTCTCTATATAGTGACATGATTTTTTGTACGGCTATTTAGTAGTATGTTATTTATCCACTGGTTTGTAAATCCACCTCTATAATATTCCAAGTCCCTAGCGTAGGCATGTGCCTGGCCTCATTTGTCATTACTTCATTTGTCTACACCTGTTCACTATCACACTATTTAAATGCCATGGCTTTGGAATATATCTTCATATCTGATAAAGCCAGTCACTTCCCACCCCTGCCAAGTCTGCTCTAATTTTTAAAAATTGCCTCGGCTATTTAGAGTTGTTAGTCATTCATATGCATTGCAGAAGCCATTTTTCAGATTCCCCCAAATATCATGCAAGGATTATGGTTAGAATTACATTTACAGAAAGCACATGTTGACTTATTTACATAATCTGTACTGATTCATTAATAAACATGGGATTTATCCAAATCGTTCTTATATCCTATAATAGAGTTTTAAATATTCTCTTGCTTGTTCATTCCTTCTTATTTCCAAAAATTTTGTAGATAATTTTATTGCTGTTATAAATACTATCTTAGCCTCCATTATGATTTGATTGATTTTTTGCTGGAATTCTAATTGTCTTTCCAAAATGTGTGTAACTCCTTGTTTAAGTCTTTCATTGGTTCTAATCTTCTGTCTGTTAAATCTGTTAGATTGTCTTTTCAAAGGATAATTCAAGTTGCCAATAACAACAGCTTTGTCTCTGTACTTGCGAGGTTTATGCCTCATTTCTCTTCCTTGCCTTACTGTGTTGTTGGAAATTTCAGCATGGTGTTGAATAGCAGTGGTGTGAGCAATTTTGTCTTGTTTCCAAATTTAATACAAATACTTCAGATTTTTTTCTTTAAGAATGATACTTGCTGTAGGTTTTTTGTTTAAGATAAATTCTGTCAGTTTAAGAAAATTGTCATCTATAACTAGTTATAAGCTTGCCTTCATAAATGATAAACTTCAGCTTTTTAAAAGAATAGTCTTTTAAAAGTACTGAGTCATCTTTGCATATCAGTCTTTCTATGAGAATCAGTTTATAAGGTCATTTATTACCATTGTATAGGACTCGGTGCATATTCTTCACTAATTTAAATTATAACAAATGTTTTTGATTTTTATTTCTATACTTTTGAGACATATTGCTGGATAGTTCTGTGAATACCAAATATTTGATCAGGAAAGAAACTCCTGATCTACTTTTCTACGGGAAATATGACCTGCTTTACCGAGATATACCACGCAGTGCCGTTTACTGGGACACTCATAGTAAACCCAGTTAAAAGTTCCTTGAATTCTTCCTTTCCACATAGACAATCGTCACAAAGTCCTGTAGGTAAATGGGTTTTTTTCCATGTATCATCCTAACTCTATCAGTCTCAGATTTTCTTTTCTTTTCTGAGCAATTGACAGGTCTAGTCTCCTCCACGGACAGAGAGAAAGGATGCATTTTTTATAATAGGAGATGATATTTAAGTGGTGCTTATACTGCACCAAGCCCTTCTCTAGGCACTTCACATATATTTGCTCATTTAATCATCATAACAACCTTTAACAGATACTATTATTGTCACCATGTCAGAGATGAGACACAGAGAACATAGGTGATTTGCATACGGTTACACAGCTAATGAGTGTCAGGGGATGGTTCAGACACAGGTGGTCTCATTCAGCCTCTGAACTTGAGATCATAGGCTTTTACCTTTTGGTTTTTGATCCTGTCTTTTTTATATACAATACTTTTGTCAGTCTATTTTTAAAAATTAATACATTTTTATCATAAAAGAATTATGTAATAGAGACAAAATATTTTACAATATTTGAACTTACTAGAGTAGAAATTCTATAAAATGCATGTGCTGGAGATTGAGTCCAATGCCAATATCCCAGGCAGACCATATTCTATGTGTCTTGTACCTTGTGATTACAATGTATCACACATGAGCTTTCCCTGGATGTGATCTCTCATCTGTGTATAACAATGAATGTCATAATAGGGTTGCATAATATAGAAAGATGTGAACTGAAGATTCATTCAGTGTTTATAAAGTGACATCAACATATGGCACCAAAAAGAGGAAAAAACTTCTGTTGTCTCCTAATCCTTATGTGATTGAAAGCAACAATGTAGTAGTCCCAATATCATTTCTGAAAATATTAATATTCTAGATAGTACATCCTGAGTTCTGATGCTTGACTATAAGGCAAATGCAACATTGTTTATGATCTGTTTTATAATTGGCCTTCTAGAATCTTTGAAAAGTGTACTTTCCCCTCTTAAATTTGCAGCACCTTGTTTTTGGGATCAAGTCGTTCATCGCATACCTGATTCCAGATGTACCAAAGAACCTGTATGACCGAATACGACGGGAGAAGTACTTAGTCCAAGAGATGATGTACGAGGCAGAACTAGAACATTTGCAACAACAGCGGAGAAAAAGTGGTCATCCGGTTCACCATGAATGGCCTTAGTTGATTCCTGTTGCCCAGAGGGGCAATAGCATTAGTGGGAATGACAACAACTTTAAATTCTAGGTGGGATCCAGGAGGAAGGCATACCTGGCAAACCAGATGTATGATATGTTACTTGGAAATGCAGTGCAGCCATCTCTGGGATTTGGGATGTCCAGGCTTCTAAGGAAGAAATAGATGACTCCTGACCTTTAAAAAAATGGTTAGTTTGACAGCACAGGAAGCCAGGACCTAATTCTCAGTCCCAGCCTCAGGGACTTGTGTGTGTGGAGACCTCCACCCTCCCTCAGCTGCAGTGTAACGGGAAGGGTGATGGTGAGGTTTCTAGCAACAGATTTCCATGTAAACGTTCATAAGCCAGGCATGCTCAAAGTCTCATGTGTCTTCAATCACATACTCTGGAACCTTAGGTTGAGTTGAGATACTTGCGGGAAATGACTTAGGAGGAATGACTTAAATCAGTTATTGCCTTTGCTGCCAGAATTCCATGTCCCTTCAGCTTCTAGGTTTGGGGAATTTTTCTTGTTCCTTGCTGAGATTATGGATCTGTGCCACACGGAATTTATGCTGCTTTACATTGACTATGCAGTGGAGTTTTTGGACACCACCTTTAGTAGTCAAGCCAAAAACTAAGATTCTAAAAAGAATACCATTCACTGAAATATATCCTATTGCGTTGGCTACATTCAAACGTGTTGTTTCACCAGCAGAACAAAGTTGCACTGCTTTAAAAAAAAAAAAAAAGAAACAACACCTGAATTCCAATGGAGCCACATATTTAAAAAATATGGGCGTTTATTCTCATATCATTTAGAATACCACTCATCCGTATTTTACCGTGGAGGGCTGTTTTATAGTATTTTTAGTTTTTTCCTCCCTGGTTTATTATAACAACTCTCGCAGAATAACAGAATAACTTGAAATGCTGTACATATGTTGGTTTTCCTTGTACCTTTGCACCTTGGTAATATGTAATGCAAGTTACATTTCGTGCAGCGCTGAGACCAGTTACATAGTATGCCATTGTGACTTGTTTATTCAGGAAATCAAAAGCCAAATGCTTTGCAACACTTTAAGCTTTTCTAACAAAGTACACTTTTGTTCATGAGCTAATGAAAACAATGCATGAATATAAATTTATATTATTTGTAAAAAAAATAACAAACCCACATGTTTTGTTTTATTTTCTTTTCATCGATGTTTCTTTGATAGACTGATTTGGTTGATTTTTGAAAACTCTAAAACCAAGATCAAATCAATTATGAAAGACATCGTTTTGCTTTGTTGTGGAGTTGCTATTTCTGCGTCAACTCTATCTGTGTTATTGTTCACAGACGGATGAAGTGGGAATGATGAAGCATTCAAGGAAAGAAAGTCTGGTGGAGGCTTAAGTAATAGGGAGCAGGAGGGGACGAAAGAGGAGAGTTGAAGTAAGGGAACGCGTGGGAGAAATGAAGACACCTTTCCTTGGCAAAACAATCAAAACAAATCTCACTTTTCCTCCCCTGGGAATGGGGTGGCAAATCACATATACTCACACATTCACATATATACATGCATATGTGATTCTTATCTTTGTCTAGTTTGTTTTGTGCTCAATTAAACAAAGCACAGTTACTTCTAGAATGCAAAAAGACCAGATTAAGGACAATAGAAATAAAGATACTTTGTATATATGCGAGCGTGTCTCTAGTAAGAAAATTATAAAGTTTCTCTTACTAGAAAACGACTTTTAGTCATCCTAACACTTAAAATGGTTTTTTTGACTTTTTCTTCTTTTACTCCAGGGAAAAGCTGTGATAGATCATAGTCGTTCTTTGGTTTGTGGTTGTCAAAAACACTCACCTCCCTACTTGCTCTCTGATTCTGACTTAGCCAGGGGTAGGACCTCAGACTCTATGAACTTCCTCCTATGCCCATGTCACATGGCACTCTTTCATTCAGATTCCTCAGAGGTTCTGTTTCTGCCACCTGCACATTCATAGCAACTAATTCCACTAACTACGCAAAGGAGTTTTAAACTCCTTCATTTTTGTAACATCTGCAGCATTTCCTTTTCTTTGTTAGTTAAATGTATACCATGCCTGAGAATAAATACTCTGCATGCCTATTGAAAACGTAAGTGAACCTGACATTTATGTCTTTCCCAAATTAGGGATACAAGACATAGACATTTGTCTTACAGTAGAGCAAAGAATAATGATAGCCATGCCCTTGAGAATTCTTTCTCTTCTTATTTTATATTACCACCATCAGCGTTTAAAATCATATTGATTGCCTAGAGAGAAAAGCATGAAAAGAGAATGGTATTTTTAATAAAAAATTATAATACATTGATTTAGACATTGCCTTCTCTAGTAATTTCTCAGACCAATCGAAAAACAGAGAAACAATGAAAAAGTTATCTGAAAATTTCCTTTTGTGCAACAATGCAGTAGAACCTTCATCGTTGTTGACAGCAAAATATTTTCAGCTCCCTCACAGTATGTGAGTTTTAAATCACTCTGCTTTCGTTGAGAGAAATGTTTTATATCATGGTTTTCATATGTATACAGATTATTTCTCAAAGATTTATATAGCACACACTATTCTCAGGAATTCTGTATTTCATGAATGCTGCTTATATATTTTCATATTCTAAATTGTTGTCTTTTCAAGTAAATAACTAATATATATGTGCATGAAGTCTGCCTTGACAAGTTGTTCAGAGCTGAAGCACTTTCCCGGTACAGTGTGTGGAAAATTGCTCTAGGTAGTACTAGGTCGTAGCTGAAATAGTTTGCAGTTGTCTGAGTCTGTGCACGCCCTTTTCAATAAAATGCTTTTGAGTGACTGCATGACAAGATACAACTTCTGAATGATGCACTTTCTTTCAAAATGACTCTTAGCACAATCTATTGTAGAATGGAATGAAAACGAACCTTTTTCACTCAATAAATTATGTGATATGATATTTCTTCCTATAATTTGCATGTTCAAGTTGATCCTGCTTGTTTTTTAAATAGAAGTTGGAGTGCGTATGGGGAGAGGGAATTGCTCACTCTTTAGCTCCAAAGGCAATAATTTCCTAGTCTTGCAAGCTCTTGTTCCACTCTTCAAAAGTTTTGGCTGTTTGTCTCCTGCTAAGCTCATTGTCATCATCAAGGCATTTGCACATGAAACGTATAGATGGAGAATCGTACTGATTCTAATAATGCTTTGTTCTAGAAACAGATGGGAGAGGAAGCTTGATTAGTTCTTAAGAAGGCAATAGTGCTTCTATCCGACAGAAGCATTTTCTTTTTTTCGCACTTCGGCTGGCTCCACCAGTAACTGTCAAAATCTCCTTAGGAGAAGAATTTTAACACTGATAAAGTTCCTGCCGAGGCAGGAGGACATTTAGGGGCACTGTAGCCAACCGCCAACAAGAGGTGACCAAATTGCCCATTTTTTCTCAACTTGGTCAAAACTGAAAATCCAGGTTGCCTGAAGAGTTGCTTAACTAATATGGCTGAATCGATTAGTCTGTCAACTGGAGGCAGGTAGACAGAAGCCCAGGGTGTGGGATGTGTGCTTGTACTTGTGTGTGTGTGTATGTGTGTGTGTGTGTGTGCGTGCACGCACTTATTGTCTGTTAGATATGCCCAACTCAGTCCTACTATGGTCATAAGGTATTTCCATTCCATTTTCCCCCAAATCACAGTATTATAACAGGTTTTAGGGATAGTTGTGGATTTTATCCAGGGAATCAGATAACATCTTATTCTTTCTGCTTTTCTTAGTAACTCAGGAGAGAGAACCTTTCAGGAATGGCCTAAAATACCTAGCTTCTGATAGAAAAGTGTGACTTTTCCTACAGGCATTTCTATTCAAATTGAAATGTGCCGGCAATATGTAGTCCAATGGGAAGATTGATTTGGCTTTAGCTAGAATCATTGATCAGACTAGGTTCCTGCTACCAAGGATTTGTGTATTTTTAATGGTGATAAGTTACCTTCAGTGGAACATGCCATCTGGGTTCATCTGAAAAACCACAACCACAACCACATTTGATGGTCCTTTCTAGAAAATACAAGTGCTATAGCCCCTGTGTTCTAACCACATCCACATTAAGGCATCTTTTCCAGGGAAGTAAAATGAAAGCAGACAGGTTGACAGAAAAAAGACATATTTAGGATCAACTCCGGTTTCTTGTATAATCAAAGTCTGCTTTCCGGGAGAAGAAGCCTATCCATCAAACCTCACTGTTCTTTTTTTTTTTTTTTTTAAGATTTTATATACTTTTTGAGGGAGAGAGAATGAACAGTGGGGAGGGGCAGAGGGAGGGAAAGAAGCAGACTCCCTGCTGAGCAGGTAGCCTGATGCCGGGCTCCATCCCAGGATCCAGAAATCATGACCTGAGTTGAAGGCAGATGCTTAACTGATTGAGCCACCCCAGAGCCCCAAACCTCACTGTTGTATATAATGGTACCAGTGTGTGCCCCAGCACAACTGTCCCTAGATAAAGCCTCTTGTTCCACACCCACCTGGCCCCAAGTGCTAGGCTTGAGTATACCAGACAGTAAGCTGTGTGGATGTTGTGTTGCATCTTTCTCTAAGACGGAAGGGGGTCAAATTTCCAGACATATGCCCAATATTGACTTCCTCAGAATATTTATTTCCATCTTAATTCTATGTGAGGGGAAACAGTTTTTCTGCTGTTTCTCAGAAGGCAAAAATTTCCTAAATTATTAGTTGAAAAGCAAAATTTAATGAGATCTATTTAGATATACCCCACAAAATATAATTGTTACAAGGATGGCTAGCCCCACGTGATTTTCAAACTTCCTCAAATCCTTTGTAATTATTTCGTCAGTGTCCATGCCACTCAACACTACCAGGTGAACACAGTAGGCTAAGTGTTTTGTTTTGTTTTGTTTTGTTTTTTGAATGATTATTTTTTTAAGTAACCTCTATATCTGACATGAGGCTAAAACTCACAACCCTGAGATCAAAGGTCACACACTCTCCTGACTGAGCCAGCCAAGGGCCCCCACATTAGGCTAAATTTAGTATCTTTCTAACAAGTCATATGAGCAGGCTTTTCCCACTTTTTGTTAAGTGAGAAGAGGGGAATTGAGTGGCCAGAAAAATCTGGTGGCAAAGATAATTGTGGAAGCAATGTTTGGGGGATGGTGGAAGGAACTTCGGGACTTTCCTACCTGAGCAAAAATGTCTGCTTTGCAAATCCTATTTCAGACTCTGCTCTACACACACCCAGCCTTCTTTCTGACTGAAAAACAACTGCAATTTCGTTCATCCTTTAACATTCAGAGAAATGAAGGGGTTTTCCCCCTTGTTATTTTTTTCTTACCTATTTTAAGATTACGAAGCTAAATATGGTAAGCTTAGATTTCAGTGACAACTCCAGCCAAAGAATAAACATCTCAATTTTCAATGCTGAAGATGAAAAAGCCCTTAAAAATATGCAATTTTATCTTCTTAGGATGTGTGGCTGTCGGCTTCCAAGTTCTATTTTTCAACTAGGAATGAGGTAGGGAATCCTATAATTGAAGAGGAAGTTTGGGGAAGAGACAGAGTGGATTTCTCCAACCATTTTTGTTCTCCATAGGAGAAATTATGTTGCAACCGTATATTTAGCCAGATGTACTTAAATGTTGATTTTTTTTTTCTTTCTACTGTCTGCAAGTCCTCTGCAAATCAAATTATATGCAGTAGATTATGAATCATTAAAGATTCCTTCCAAACTCTCCTGAGAAGTTTTAAAGCCAATTTAAGGAAGATTTGCTCTGTTGAAATAGATTGAATAAAATTTTAAGGTCAGCATTCTTGAAAATAGTAAACAAAAAATGTACATAAACCTTCTTGATGTAGATTCCAAATCAATCCATTACATTGCCTCTACAAATTCTGCTGACCATCTTATGCTGGTACAAATAAGCAAATTGTGGATTGCTCATTTATTTTCTTACGTGGTAATTACATTAGAGCACTGAATCAATATACTACATGAAATTATTTTTATCTTTTTAAATATGTCAAAGTAGATTCTGTAATGGGGAACTGGATGTTCAGAACACCTGTGTACACAATTGCCTTAACATTTTTTAAAAACAGATGAACGGCTGTTTCTGGAAATTACTGAGGACAAATAGGCCAAGGCCCATAAAAGACATCACCATTATATATTGCTTTTCTTGATTTATAGTAACCTATTGTATTAAGTCATAAAGTCCTCTTCATGGTTACTTCTGAGTGTGTGTGGGTGGGTGTGTATGTGTGTGTGCCCCAAGCCCCTGAGCAGCACAAATATAAGCATTATCCAAAATACGTAGAGGAAGTCATGTTATAGAGTATGTCAAAACTTATTTTGACATATGTTTCCTTGGTGACTTGGTAGACCTGCCTTAATCTATTAGGCTTATATAAAAGCTTTTAGAGTGGAAAATTATTTTGCACCCTGCTCCTAACCTATAGAAAATATTCACATTGATCTTTTAAATACACTTCAATCTGAACTTACTTTTAAAAGAAATAATTAAAATTTTTATATACCTTAATTATAGATCTATGCTCGTTCTACACACATTTTTCTTAAAATCGAATAGTTGTATAACTATAGCATTAAATTTAGTATTTCATGGCTCTATGAAAAAGACATAAGATTTGGAAATAGAAAAAAATCATCTTAAATTTCACACTAATATACAGAAATATTATCAACTAACATTTCCATGATAGAGTAGAATTATTTTTCTAATTCATCATGAGAATATAACGGGAGAGCCACTGATATCCTCACACCCCAAGTAAGGGCCATGTTGATTAAGTAGCCAAATATTTATACGTTTAACCCTGTCTTCTGAAGAGCTGATATTTCAAATACCAGAAGTACAGGATTAGAAAAGTGGGTTTATGAGTGTTTGTTATTCACATAGGTGTTTGCAAATCAGATTGATATGGTCAGGAGACTGGAATGGAGGAAGAAATAACAGCATTAACTCTTTCCAAGAATTACAAGTGACAATAACCCATTAGATGATTATTAATTATGAGTTACCCTTGATTAAAATTTTGTATCATTTTAATATCATTGATAACATTAATTAAATTTTAGTTTTTGGTAAATAGACCACACTTCCAGATTATTAATGTTGGATAAAAGAGGTTAACTTTACAGTAAACCCAGCTACCTTGGAATACCGAGATTGCACACATGAGATTTCTAAATATACAAATGTATGCATAGAGAGCTTAAATTTCTGTAATATTTTAAAACAATTTATTTCTAAGAGAACAAGTAAAAGGAAAATGCTCTATTTTTTTCTATTTACTGATCTGATCTTTGTAATAATGTTTAAGTAAAATTGTAGTACCATAAAGATATTTCAATAATATTCTCTTTGAAATTTTGTTTGCAAGCCCCCTGGTGTGTGGTTTATTTCTTTTTTTTTTTTTCTCTCTTTAAAGTGAAATGCTAGAACCCCATAAAATCACAAAAGAATGAAATTTATATTCAATAAATATCATTTGAATTAAACAAGGGAAAAGCCCTCGTCCCTTCTGTTGTTGTCTGGAGAATTACAATCGCTGTTAAGTGTGCACTGAGTCGTGCACAAGGCTTGAGATGCTGTTTACATGTACAAACGTAATACTTAACAAATCATCAATATGAATATGGCATTTTCCAGTAATAAACTTGTCCATCTTTATAACAGTGGCTTTTTTCTTTTTTTTTCAAAAATTTCAGACCTTTAGAAACGTTGCTTTCAGGGCGCCTGGGTGGCTCAGTCGTTGAGCGTCTGCCTTCGGCTCAGGTCATGATCCCAGGGTCCTGGGATTGAGCCCTGCATCGGGCTCCTTGCTCTGCGGGAAGCCTGCTCCTCCCCCTTCCACTCCCCCTGCTTGTGTTCCCTCTCTTGCTGTGTTTCTCTCTGTCAAATAAATAAAATAAATCTTTAAAAAAAAAAGAAAAAAGAAACATTGCTCTCTGAAAAAAATCATATTTTATTTAAATTCGCCATTAGGAAGACTACCTCTGGAAATTAATGGCATGACTTTTAGTTTATAGCTTATGGTTATCTTGTTCTTGTTAGTTCTTAAACTGCTTCAGTAATTCATATGCTAAGCCAGTATCTTGGAAATTAAAGAGAAACAGTGAACCAATTTAACTGAAAACGAATACTGTAATGAGTATCACTTTCTTCATATACTGCCGCTAGCAAGTATTGAATGTTTCATGGGGGCCAGTCACAGTGCTGAGTTGATAGGATTTCCCTCTATAAATCCTCGCAACAACCCTACTAAGTAGAGACAACTTTTGCTCCTTTTAATTTGTAATAAACAAAACTTTAGAAAGCCTTGCACAAGAATTCCTGAGATAATTTGTGTCAGAACTTGCATCTGAACCTAAGCTGTCTGCCTCCAATCTGTGCCCTTCCGTCAAGAAGCTGTACTTCTTGCTCCGATCAGAAAATAGCAGTTCTCGAAATGAATTCCTCAGAACGAATGAAAGAGACATCTGAGGTCATTCCATTTCATTTTTACCAATCTTTGTGACTGAATTTAGAAGATGGAGACTGGCATTAAGTTTGGCACATTGTAGGCTATCCTAGAACTCATCATCCATACCTGGTTTATTGAGAATCTCCCTGGTCGTTCCGTGGCAAAAACAGCCACAGGTGTGAGCCATTTCCGTGGCTTGGATTGAACTTGGAACTGGACGGATCTTATACTGTCCCGGGAACCTTGGCAGAAGTCTGAACTCATGCTCGTAGGGAGGAGTGAAGGCAGGAGAGGTGTCACTGCCAAGGAGTTGAAGTATGACTGCATTTCACAGTTCTTTCCTGTTTAGCCACACAACGGATGCAGTTCCTAGACACTGGGGAACGTGGTTTTTCTCTGGTACTCCATTTGCACTCTACTTGAAGCCTTAGATTTTTGCATATCTGTTCAATTAGGAAGAATGAGGAGGGATCCTTATATTGACCTCTGCAAGTGCTCAAAATGTTAACTCCTAATGCCATAGGTTCCATTACATGAGAGAAGACAGGGCCATTTTTATAATAATAATAACAATAATAATAATATCTTCCATGTGTAAGTCATTTGATGCTTTGATATCACTGCAGGTAAGAGAACTAGAGACTAAAAAAAGAAGGAAAAAAAAGGATCCTAAAAAACTTTCTGAGGAAAATGCTGTCTGAGTGAAATATTGGTAGGATAAATTGTGAGTAAAATTTGTGAATAAAATGAAGAACTGTATGGTACATTTTGTTTTCATGCAATTCCAAGTGAAAGTTCAAAATCTGGAAATGTATTCCATACATCCATACCCCAGCAGCCTCTCACCCCAGGCCCCGCATGTCTGGTGTGTCTGGAGGGGCAGCTCCATGCTGGTTCTCGGCAGCAGAGACCAGGTCCGCCTGCAGGCCTCTGTGGACCTCCTGGGGGCGGAGCTGTCAGCTCAAAATCAGACTGTGACGTGCTCTCCGATGCCTGAGCGGCCACTGCTCAGTTCAGACACCCTTCAGGGACTGCAACCCATGCTGCTGCCATGGAAAGAACACCACTCCGTGTTCTTTCTCCAGCATTAGAATCTCTGACAGGGTGTGCTGAGAAGGCAGGATGCTGGGGTGGTAACTGATTTATCTTTTCCTTAAAGTGAATAATGAGCAATTTGTCAATAAAGCATTCCTCTGGGGGATGGGGGGAAGCCACACATATAATGGCTACTGTTTATCAAATTTCATCCTCAGAGTTGTCCCTTCCCTTCCGAGTCATAAGATAATAACTAAACCAATGAGGTTTGGCCCAGATTTCAACATTCACCTAATATATTCTCAAAATCCTAATTCATAGGAATGTCCTAACTACTAAATCACTTGGAAAATAATTGCACCTTTCAATCTGCAAATCCTTAGATCGACACCTTCATTAGCTTGCTGGACCTCAAAAAATGTTTTTAGACATTTCTCATTTTCATGATTTTTTTCCTTCTCATTTTCAGATATTTTTTCCAAATGTATTTGTACTTTTTACTTCTTTCCTCCTTTTTCCAAATGTATTTTTCTCATCTTCCTGATAAGCCACAACCCAGTTCTCTTTTTTTCTTCCTCTATTCTCCTCTCCTATTGAGAGTGGAGGGAAAGAAGGCACGCGTTGGGCTGTGGCTTAGGAACTCCAGCTTTTTTTAATTCCTTCATTGAGTTTTTCCCCATTTTTCTATCTTCTCTCCCTAATAACAAATACTGGTTACATAATAGTTTCCTTGTCTCATGCTTCTTTTAAGGTTTTCTCCTCCGGATTACATTTAAACGACATGCCTTTGGGGTTTCTTACCCTTGCCCATTTGGACCATTTCTTTTTATTTTGCTGACATACTACTTTTAGGCCTTTGATCTTACCTGGTCACCAAAAGAAATATCTGACACCTGTCCTAATGTACCTGACACTGAGACACTGGCTTATTTCTACTATCTTCCCTCTGATCTAGCCCCTGGGGCACTGGTTCCTTTTTGCTTTTTCAGGATCTTGTTTCTTTGCTTCTTCCAAAAAGTTTTCACTGCCTCTCCATTTTTTAACAACTTTTGTTCTATAGTTTCCTCTTACTCCAGAACTTCAAAAATTATTTTCGAAAATTCAACCATATAGATCTTTTCATCTGTCCCCAAGCCTGATGGAACACGTTGAGCTTGCACGTTAGAGCTGAATCAGTACAGTGTCAATCCTGTCGACGAGATATTTTTGCGCCAAAGAAGACCCCGTGCCTGGTGAAATCTGTGGGCCCGAAAGCTATTTGCGAGGTTCTTTTCCACGACGCTATCCTAACGGCCTCCTATAAGACATTCCTTGTTCCTCTTTACCCAGTCCTGGGGAAAGACTCTAGACCTCTGTTGAGCAGAATCAATTTTTCTTTGGAAGGTGATAGAAAGACCTACTACACCAAGAGCCCAAAGATAGGAGCGTATTTAGTTATGACTGTTGCACTAACTAGATGTACCGGTCCCTCTCCTGTGCTGAGCAAAATTATTTCTAAGGCTTGCTCGGGACAGTTGTAGGAACAGGCATGACTGGAAGAGGACTTCAGGGCGTGAGGGTGCGGCGCAGGGTGATGGGGTTAATGGCAGTTAGGTGTTCCAACTGCAACTGCAACGTGGGGTGTTGTGAAATGTGTCTCCATCTATGTGAGATATGGGGGTCGGGTGGACAGCAATCCTTCATTGTATCAGCAGTGATGGAGAAACATTTAATAAGCATACCCCCTTCCACATTCAGCCTGTGAACTCCAAGGTATGTGATGGCTCAAGAACTACCAAAAAACAAAATAAAACAAAACAAAACACCCTGAAGTTTAATATGACATAAAGCAAAGGGACTGACTCTTTGCACTGCGGTGACATCCAGTCCTAATTTAATCCAGGAGGAAGTTGCCAGGGCACTTAAGAGTGGGCTGTTTCTTCTCACCTGAAAGTTGGGGTCTTCCAAAGAATGTCCTGAGAATATCCAGGGGAACAGTCATTTTATTTGTAGTTATAAATAAGTATAAATAGACATTAGACATCCCTGTCTTCTAGCAGTGACAACTACACACGTCTACTAACCAATAGGCAAGCAGGATGTGGACTGTGTGTATCCGTGTGTGTGTGTGGGGGGGTGGTATTTGCGTGCATGTGTCAGAAATGGGTAATCTTCTCGAACGCCATATTGCTGTAGCTTTTGTCCTTCGGATCATGGCCTGGAATACGGACCAGGTTTTCTTGCCTGAGTCCATTCTGTAAGACAGATTCAGCCCCTTGTTTCCAGGAACTGCCATTCTCAAGGTTTTCCTGAGGAAAATGAAAAGACACATATTAGGGAGTTACTCTTGATGTATTCCAAATCACACGGAGAGAATCTAGCTGAGCACCTCCCCCTCAAATGATATATGATCACATGATATGATATCGAATCCAATGACATGTAAATATGAAAGCAATGCCTTTCTTGATTGATAACTATGATGACTCAATCCATGTAGGTACTGTTTCTAATGATAATAAAAACAGAAAGAACAATTTAGTAAGCATTTGCAATATATCTTGTGTTGTGTGAAGAAATGTATATTGTATATCTGTCAGTTAGTATCATAGCCCTGTAAGGTAATAGTCTCAGCTCCTGGGGAGAGACAAACCTATGTGTCAGATGGTGGTGGTGCCCTTCCTTCCTGTGAAGAGCAAGGCCTCTAGATCATAAGAGGGGGACCTGCAGGCAGACTCCCCCAGAGGCTGCCCAAGGTCATTCTTCAGGGAAGGAGCCCAAGAATGACACACTAAGTGTTTCTTCCCCCTCTCAGTGCAGCCTTGAGGACAGAAGCTGCCTATATCAACAGGATTTATCATCCATCCCAGGAAATTCTTGCCCAGGAACGTAAGTCTGTAAATCAATAAATAACTTGATTATTTCCTTCTAGAACTTCCTCAAAAATCCATTTATCCAAACAATACAGTGCTCGATCAGCTGCTTTCTCAGCCAACTAGATTGCCTTCACATTCTGAACGCCCGGCACGATGGTGCTCTCCTTACTTCAGTAACTATTACACTCAGCTTTACTTCATCTACATGTTATTAGGGTGTTTGGGGGAAGGAGAACAATTCACAAACTAGGTGATGTGATATGGGTGCAGAGTTTGTCTTCTAGAGTACTAAAAGAACAAAATGTCTGCGACTGAAAGAATGTGAATAAGCCGCAACTAAGAAAAGGAAAAAAAAACAAAAAACACTCCTGCACTTCAAGAGGCCAAGAGGACAGACATAGATAAGACCATTTGCAAACTTAACAGGAAACATTACATCTCCCAAGGTTCTGCTGTTGTCAAATGCCATCACAACGTGAGGGATTATTGCTCTCTCACCAAATGGGCCCCAGACAGCTTTGTTTTCATTCCCAGCTTCCCTTAGACTCCTCTCAGAATCCTTCAGTGGGAACCCAAAGCTTACAAAAGTCATGGCCAGCACCCCTCTTGTTAAGGGTGGCATTGCCTGCTTCCCTGGAGTGTCCGCACCGCCGGGAGCTGCATCAAGTCAACAAGTTCAATTTGGTCTGACCCCAGGCTGTTCCTGGTGGTCTTTGGCTGCTACAACCCTAATAATACTTGGATAGTGTCTCTAGCCCTGCCTGGTCTAAACATAATTCTCAGCGGGATAGCAAAGGTGTGCATCCTGCTGCTTCTCTAAGAAGATCCCCCTGTCCATCTGACTATATTTGCACTTCATGGAGCTAGAGATGTCTGTGTCCAGGTGGCACTGGATGATCTTCCCCCGGTTCCCAGGTAAAAGCTGAAGTTCAAAGAGGTTAAACAATTTACCCAAGGCAAGTAAGACGCGGAACTGGGATTCTCTCCAGGGCTGACCCTCAAGGCTGTGCTTTTCACCATGATACTAGACTGTTACCCCTGCTTTATTCCTTTTCTACTGTTCATTTTTATATTTTTCCTAGAATTCACTTTTAGAAGGGTTAACAGGATTAACCTGTTATCAATTTCTCTCTCTGAAATTGATCACTTGCTGGGCCAACAATTCAGCCTAAAGATACATTTACCTACCAACATATTTCTGTGCTCAGAAGCTAATTAACTGAGGTAACTGAAGTTGAAACAAAATACGGGTTGTAACATTCATAGTCTTCCTTTCTCACAGCCACTTTTCAGGTGGTTTAAATGGGCAAAAAGGGAATCCCTTTGAGCTCGTATGTTTTTCAGAAGTTCACACATCAGCTCACCTGCTCCATCCCACCGTCATGCTGAACACCACACCAGCACAGTCTTTTGTATTTCTCAGACCAAAAGCAAAATAAATTGCAAACCGGTCTAATTAGCAGTGGTTGAATATCCTTGCTGCTCTGGTGACCTATTAACAGAAGGACAGACGGATTAGGCTGATTGCATGCTTTCCAAGGCTTTGTTAAGGGTCTAAGTACTGTATACTTACTAAGCAGGTCGTTTCTTAGTATAAGGGTGAAAATAGGCCTGACTTGTTAATAGATAGAAATTGGTAACTGCTCAAAGTAAGTGTGGGGATAGTTTTTAAATATCCACGAACTGTCAGGTCAGGCAAACTCACAGATACAGAGTTAGCCAGAGATACCATACTTATTTTTAAATATGAATTATGGAAAACTCTACTCTTACACTTTGTAGGCTACCAGGAGGGATAGCACAAATCATAATTTCTTCCTCTAGGAAAACTGTTTTTCAGCCACATCGGATATATTAGAGGTCATCAGAGTCGTTATTTGTAAACTTTAAAATGTTCTTCTTACTGTTTCTTCTTCCTTCCACCCCAGCATCCTGAATCAGCAATACCCTCACATTCCCTCCAGCTAGTCTAGACTTTCTTCACACCTCCTTTCCAATCATTAAAACACACCTGTCCAATGTCCCATTCCTTCAAACCCTGCTGTGGAGTAAGAGTCAGTCACATTGATATTTAAACCAAGATTTAAAGACTAACAGTGCTTCCTGCTAGAACCTTTGTAAATTTTGGTATAATGATAACTGTTTGCAAATACCCAATCTCATTCAATGGCTGTCTTTAATTCAATAGCCAGTTTAGTCTAAATGTCCCTAGAAGGGGTAGCGGAGTAGCAGTTACAACCTTCATCCCATTCCTCCTCTGTACCAGACACTGTGCCTGTCCACAAGCTTTTTCCAAATTCAAATTTCTTTCTAAAGATAAAATAGATTTTATCTATTGCTAAAACTCCAAACTGAAGTTGAAATGATATATTCCCTGGCATTACATTACTCTGTCAAAAGACATTCAACCAAATAGAAATGTACTGCTCTTAATAATAATATTTATTTATTAGTAAGTACCTTCTATGTACTAGGCACATTTTATGTAGATTAAAAACATATCTAATATTCATGAAATAGATATTGTTGGGGCACCTGGGTGGGTCAGTCAGTTATATGTCTGGCTTTTGCTTTTGGCTCAGGTCACGCTCTCAGGGTCCTGGGATCGAGCCCCACATCGGGCTCCACACTCAGCGGGGAGTCTGCTTCTCTCTCTCCCTCTGCCTGCTGCTCCCCCTGCTTGTACCCTCTCTCTCTGTCAAATAAATAAATAATAAAAACATGTTATATATATTAATAATAATGTATTTGATAATCAGGAGGATGGTTTTGCATATCAGCTTGGAGAGAGTAGACATATGTCTCTGGGAAGAAGGGCTTCTTGCCATGGATCCAAAATCACCAGTAAGCCATCTACCTGGCCCACCGGTGCATGAGGCCAGCCCATGTCTTCCTTGGCCCCAAAGAGAGGAAGGTACGGAACCCACCTGTTATGAAGCTAATGATTATCCCAGCAGCAATGCATCCGAGGCAGCCCACGGTGCTGTAGTAAAGGTAGGAGAGCGAGTACCAGGTGTCGGCAATGGGAGGCCTGTGGATGACAACAGCACGTGGCAGCAGTTCCATGAGTTCTGATGTTATGGTCCACAGTGATGTGGAGGACCACTGACGGTTCACTGTAGGGCCTGGCATTTCTCAAAATCCCAACACTTTAATTTTTTGCCATTCGGTTATTATTTTTTTAAAGAATCAATTGTAGACTAGTTGTGCTTTGTATTGCACTCAATCCAACCCATCCTTGCATTCCAAATATTGCCCTGTAGATACTAAATGATGAGAGATACAGTGAGGACCATGCCTCCCATTTCTTTTGTATTATTCATTCTTTAGACATTTATCAAGCCCAGATTTAGTGCCAAGAACTGTGACAGACATTGGAGATAGAAAGATGAGTAAGCCACAATGTCTACATAGAGGAGCTAATGGGCAGTCATAAAGGAATGGTAGCACCTGGGTGGAATAGGAGCAAAGGATTCTGGGAACATTTTAAAAGAGTATCAAATCCAGGCTTATGTGTGAGATAATACCTGAGCTTATTTTTAAAGACTAATTAGTAGCTAATCAAGCAAGGAAGGTAGTTAGGGCCAGGATTTAGTACTCTAAGAAAGGAGGATGGAAAAAGCACAGCCAGGAGAGAAGAAACATGGTGGACTTGGGAACTATAATAGGTAGGTATTATTTGTAAGATTTATGGAAAGAAATGGTTCTAAACTAAATGAAACTCGGAGGCAAGTGGAAGCAACATAATGGAGTGCTCATAGACTATGCAGCCAGGACAGTTCTAGGATGCAGTTCTACCTCCTTCATCCCTCAGCACAGGCCATAATAATTTTTCCACCTGATATGCAGAGTTAAGGAGCTATCCGACATTTCTTAGATTTGTTTCCACAAACAATGAGAGTGTGAGGATGTGCGTTTATTAAAGTCAGGGACAGTGCTACAGGCTATGCATATCTTCTCTCATTTAATCCTCTCAAACCACCAGCAAAGTAAGGATTATTACTCTCACTTTTCTTTCAAAGACTTGAGAATTCAAGAAGTGACAAGTTACTAACTTGTGCAGACATAGAGTGGATAAATGGTAAAACCCACATCCAAACCTAGGCATTTCTGATTTCAAAGGCCATGGTCTTTTCCCCATACCGTGTTATCTCCTGTGTTTGGTATCTTAAATGACCTACGCCAGCCAGAAAGAGAAGGAAGATCTTTTGTTAAACCCACTTGGGTTTGATCCAGAAGCTGCCAGTTCACATCAGTGCACCCAGCTGAGTATGTCCACAACCATTCTCCTCATTGCCCACAGACCTATTCTACTCAGGTCCTTTCCTCTTTCAAGGGCACCATCTCTGATCTTCATATCCACCCACCTATTTTCAAACCCTCCACTACTTCTCCTGTTTTGCACTTAGACTTCCGATTAAAGTTTTTGCTGAGTTCACTCTTGTGAATCCCGGGATGAGGGCAATGGATATCTGCGGAACATTCAACAGCCCTGCACGGCACTCTTCAATGCTGGGCACAGACCTGGCGGGCTTCTCACAGGAAAGCAAGATCTGGCTCGTTGGACCTATCCTTGGAGAATGCATCTCCCTTTGTCCCGGTTACACACTCCCTGGGACCGAACACCACCTTCAAGGTCCACATACCTGCTAGGTAGCTCTGTGGGCACTGACTCTGTTACATTTGATGGGACACAATGGTCTGTGGATAAAGGCAGGGGCCATGTCTTGGAGTCTGGTGCAGGGTAGACAAAGGCTCCAATGGCCACCCAAAATGACAAGGTGATTCCAGTCAGCAGGCCACCTAATGCACCCTTGATGAAAGGAAAGAAAAAGTCAAGGAGAGATTAAACAAAGCTGTTGAAAGAAAAAGGAGATGAAGTGTCCATGCCTCAGAGATTCTTATTGTCCATCCCAAGTCTTGGCCACATGGGCTGGAAAAAGCCCACCCAAACTGCCTTTTTTCCAACTCCCACAATGCAATTGTATTTAGGAGTCACTTGTTCCTTCAATGAAAACATTGGAGAATGTCAAAATGGTCACTATTTTTAGATTTCGAGCAGGAATTTTTTCCCCTCCTTTTAGCTTCTTCTTACCATTTAATCTGTTCAGAGATGTACAACAGGATGACTGTAGTTAACACTACTGTATGACATACACGAAAGTTAAGAGAGTACATATTAAAGTTCTCATCACAAGGAAAAAAAATTTCTTTTTCTTTTTTTATCTGTATGATATTATGGTAAATTTAATGTGGTAATTATTTCACTATATATAAGTCAATTCATTATTTTGAACTTCTTAAACTTATACAGCGTCATATGCCAATTATATCTCAAAACTGAAGGGAAAAACACCTGTTGAGACCTCGGTTCCCAGTAGAAGAGTTTCAGAAGCTTGACAGGAAAACCTCAGAAACTGGAGACAAAGTGGTCATTTTTCATTGACAGCGATTAGCTGTCTCCCATATCTCTTCCCAAGTGATTCTGGCAGAGACCCTGCTCACGAGCTTGGAGGTTTTTGTTTGAGTCTAAATACTAGCAAGCATATTTACTAGTCTTGTCATTTAAGGGTTATATTCCTTGATAAACAGTGAAAAGTCAATGAGTAATTGAGTCATTTCTCCTGCATAGGAGATAGAGCAGTCTGGCAGTGACCAGAACTGGAAAATAAATCTGGATGCTCCCAGCCTCTGCTGGACAGCTGAGCCTTCTCTGTGAGAGAAAATAACTTGTTAGTTTATTTATCCGGGAAAATACTTTCTGATAAGAAGACTGGAATGTTTTGTTCATTATTGTTTGGGGAAACTAAAGCAACGTATATGATTCAAATACTTGTGCCTTGGTCTAGACCAGGGGTCCACAAACTCCTATTACAAACAGCCAGCTAGGAAATATTTTAGGCTTCACGGGCCATCCAATGTCTGTCACAACTACTTAGTTCTGCCCTATCACACAAAAACGGCCATACACAATATGTAAACCAAGGAGAAAAATTATGACGAGTAAAACCATTTATGGGCACTGAAATGTGAATTTCGTATATTTGTGGGTCATGAAATACTGTCTTCTTTTAATTTTTTCCAACGATTTAAAAATGTCAAAACCATTTTAAGCTTGTATGCTGTACCAAAAACTGGATGCTGGCTAGATTTGGCTTGAGGAGTGTAGTTTGCTGTCCCCTGGCCTACCAGTAAAGGGTGAATGGATTTCAGCAGTAGGTTCAACCCTCAGTGATTTATAGTAGCTGCCTAGAAAACCATCCTGAGAAGGATTCTGGGTTTTTATCCACGTTCTGTGGAAAGAGAACCATGACTGATTAGTAGTATCAGCCATGGACAATGACAAGGGGGGAGGTAACCCAAATTTGTAATGTGTTCTTTCCTTTACCTGGAACAAGGTGGTTTTCTGAACTAAATAGAAGGACCACAATTCATTAACATAGATAATAAGTTAATGTGTAGAAGGACAAAGATGTTATATATTATTTAGCTCATTATTAGTTTTTTCATGGCCAGGATATTGCCTTCCCTCATATCATCTCCCCAAAACATAGTTATCCTTGTCAACCTCAATATCAGAAAAGTTAATTAAAACAAATAAGACTGTAAGGGAAGCACTACAAATTACCAAATGCTCCCTACCTATCCATGCTCTTTACCTAGCTCCGAAAGATTTATCTAGAATAGAGATCAGTAAGGGTCAGATAGCTGCAGAGACGTAATTAGATAGATCATGTGACTCAGGCTTCATCGAGCACCCTACAGTATTTAAACAATATGCAGTCAGGTTTTTTGTAGTCTGAAGACTTTCTTTTTTTTTTTTTTTTTTTTTTTTGTCGTCTAAAGACTTTCTAAAAATATATGCATGGAAATGTATGGACAGCAATAAGTAAAAAAAAAAAAATGACAGTTTTGCTAGATTGAGAAAATTATGAGTTTTAAGCTATTTTAAAGTTACTATTTTTCCAAATAAATGTTCATTTTGATTTATATTTATTATAAAGTCATCCAACCAACATTGACTTAAAGATATACCATTAGCTTGTGAGATCAGAATATACCAGGATTGTTTAGTTTCCCTTTCTTAAATTAGTTAATTAAGTTAATTAAATGTGTGATAATCTTAGGTGAAATATGGAAAAAATGAAATTCACATAGTTTTTTAAGTTTTCAAAATTTTTTTAACCTAAATTTTTCCTGAATTCAGTATATATTTTAAATTTCATTTTGTGGGCCCTGAATTCAGGGAGGACAATTTAAACCCTAAAGAGTCAACTTTGATGCCATGACAACTGTACTTCGTGTTCATCTCTTACTTTCCTTGTTTCCTGTCTCTAAGAAGGCTTCACTGAAGTCAGAGATAGGAGTTTAGTTTAGTTCTACTATGGAAAATAGCCACCATTTTTTTTTCCTGGTACAGAGAAATGGCCTTTCCAAGAAGTGGGAAGAGAGAGAAAATGGCTGGGCTTCAGTTTTATTTATTTTATTTTTATTTTTCAAACAATTGGAAAGGTAGATCCAGGAGCTTTTATTTTACTTATTTTTTAATTTAAATTCAAGTTAGTTAACACATAGTAGTTTATTGGTCTCAGGGGTAGAATTTAGTGATTCATCCAGTACTCATCCCAACAAGCTGGGCTTCAGTTTTAGCTGGGAATCATGGAGAGACATGCAAGATCCTTACCTTCCAGTTCACAAAAGGGAACAAGATTCCCAGAGAGAACAAGCCCAGCATTGGTCCCCCGCACATGCCATGGATGCTGAGAGCAGCCTGTGGAATAAGACAGATCAGATCAATGTGCCCACTCCCTGAATTCATGGTCACCTGGGATCACTCTTTCTTAGACTCGGGATAAAATTTAGCAGCAATGCCCACAATAGCCAAACTGTGGAAAGAGCCAAGATGTCCATCGACAGATGAATGGGTAAAGAAGATGTGGTATATATACACAATGGAATATAATGCAGCCATCAAAAGGAATGAGATCTTGCCATTTGCAACGACGCAGATGGAACTGGAGGGTGTTATGCTGAATGAAATAAGTCAATCAGAGAAAGACATGTATCATATGATCTCACTGATATGAGGAAATCTTTTTTTTATTTTTTTATTGTTATGTTAATCACCATATATTACATCATTTGTTTTTGAAGTAGTGTTCCATGATTCATTGTTTGTTCATAACACCCCGTGCTCCAGGCAGAATGTGCCCTCTTTAATACCAATCACCAGGCTAACCCATCCCCCCACCCTCCTCCCCTCTAGAACCCTCAGTTTGTTTTTCAGAGTCCATCATCTCTCATGGTTCGTCTCCCTCTCCGAATTACTCCCCTTCATTCTTCCTCTCCTGCTATCTTCTTCTTTTTCTTTTTTCTTAAAATATGTTGCGTTATTTGTTTCAGAAGTACAGATCTGTGATTCAACAGTCTTGCACAATTCACAGCGCTCACCATAGCACATACCCTCCCCAATGTCTATCACCCAGCCACCCCATCCCTCCCACCCCCAACCACTCCAGGAACACTCAGGTTGTTCCTGAGATTAAGAATTCCTCATATCAGTGAGGTAATATGATACATGTCTTACTCTGATTGACTTATTTCACTAAGCATAACACCCTCCAGTTCCATCCATGTCGTTGCAAATGGCAAGATCTCATTCCTTTTGATGGCTGCATAATATTCCATTGTGTATATCTACCACCTCTTCTTTATCCATTCATCTGTCGATGGACATCTTGGCTCTTTCCACAGTTTGGCTATTGTGGACATTGCTGCTATAAACATTGGGGTGCACGTACCCCTTCGGGTCCCTACATTTGTATCTTTGGGGTAAATACCCAGGAGTGCAATTGCTGGATCGAATGGTAGCTCTAATTTCAACTGTTTGAGGAACCTCCATACTGTTTTCCAGAGTGGTTGCACCAGCTTGCATTCCCACCAACAGTGTAGGAGGGTTCCCCTTTCTCCACATCCCCGCCAACATCTGTCGTTCCCTGACTTGTTAATTTTAGCCATTCTGGGGCACCTGGGTGGCTCAGTTGGTTAAGCGACTGCCTTCGGCTCAGGTCATGATCCTGGAGTCCCGGGATCGAGTCCCACATCGGGCTTCCTGCTCAGCAGGGAGTCTGCTTCTCCCTCTGACCCTCTTCCCTCTCGTGCTTTCTATCTCTCATTCTCTCTCTCTCTCAAATAAATAAATAAAATCTTAAAAAAAAAAATTTTAGCCATTCTGACTGGTGTGAGGTGGTATCTCATTGAGGTTTTGATTTGGATTTCCCTGATGCCGAGCGATGTTGAGCACTTTTTCATGTGTCTGTTGGCCATTTGGATGTCTTCTTTGGAAAAAAGCCTGTTCATGTCTTCTGCCCATTTCTTGATTGGATTATTTGTTCTTTGGGTGTTGAGTTTGATAAGTTCTTTATAGATCTTGGATACTAGCCCCTTATCTGATATGTCATTTGCAAATATTTTCTCCCATTCTGTCGGTTGTCTTTTGGTTTTGTGGACTATTCCTTTTGCTGTGCAAAAGCTTTTTATCTTGATGAAATCCCAATAGTTCATTTTTGCCCTGGCTTCCCGTGCCTTTGGCGATGTTTCTAGGAAGAAGTTGGTGCAGCTGAGGTCGAAGAGGTTGCTACCTGTGTTCTCCTCCAGGATTTTGATGGACTCCTGTCTCACGTTTAGGTCTTTCAACCATTTTGAGTCTATTTTTGTGTGTGGTATAAGAAAATGATCCAGTTTCATTCTTCTGCATGTGGCTGTCCAATTTTCCCAACACCATTTGTTGAAGAGACTGTCTTTTTTCCATTGGACATTCTTTCCTGCTTTGTCAAAGATAAGTTGACCATAGAGTTGAGGGTCCATTTCTGGGCTCTCGATTCTGTTCCATTGATCTATGTGTCTGTTTTAGTGCCAGTACGATACTGTCTTGATGATGACAGATTTGTAACAGAGCTGGAAGTCCGGAATTGTGATGCCGCCAGCTTTGCTTTTCTTTTTCAACATTCCTCTGGCTATTCGGGGTCTCTTCTGGTTCCATACAAATTTTAGGATTATTTGTTCCATTTCTTTGAAAATAGTGGATGGTATTTTGATGGGGATTGCATTGAATGTGTAGATTGCTCTAGGTAGCATTGACATCTTCACAATGTTGGTTCTCCCTAATCCATGAGCATGGAACGTTTTTCCATTTCTTTGTGTCTTCTTCAATTTCTTTCCTGAGTATTTTATAGTTTTCTGAGTACAGATCCTTTGCCTCTTTGGTTAAATTTATTCCTAGGTATCTTATGGTTTTGGGTGCAATTGTGAATGGGATAGACTCCTTGATTTGTCTCTCTTCTGTCTTGTTGTTGGTGTATAGGAATGCCAATGATTTCTGTGCACTGATTTTATAGCCTGCTACTTGACTGAATTCCTGTATGAGTTCTAGCAGTTTTGGGGTGGAGTCTTTTGGGTTTTCCACATACAGTATCATAACATCCGCAAAGAGTGAGAGTTTGACTTCCTCTTTGCCGATTTGGATGCCTTTGATTACTTTTTGTTGTCTGATTGCTGTGGCTAGGACTTCTAATACTATGTTGAATAGCAGTGGTGAGAGTGGACATCCTGCCGCATTCCTGACCTTAGGGGAAAAGCTCTCAGCTTTTCCCCATTGAGAATGATATTTGCTGTAGGTTTTTCGTAGATGGCTTTTATGATATTGAGGTATGTACCCTCTATCCCTATACTCTGAAGAGTTTTGATCAAGAAAGGATGCTGTACTTTGTCAAATGCTTTTTCTGCATCTATTGAAAGGATCATGTGATTCTTGTTCTTTCTTTTGTTAATGTATTGTATCACGTTCATTGATTTGCGGATGTTGAACCAGCCTTGCAGCCCAGGGATAAATCCCACTTGGTCGTGGTGAATAATCCTTTTAATGTACTGTTGGATCCTATTGGCTAGTATTTTGGTGAGAATTTTTGCATCCATGTTCATCAAGGATATTGGTCTGTAATTCTCCTTTTTGATGGGGTCTTTGTCTGGTTTTGGGATCAAGGTAATGGTGGCCTCATAAAGAATTTGGAAGTTTTCCTTCCATTTCTATTTTTTGGAACCGTTTCAGGAAAAAAGGTATTAATTCTTCTTTAAATGTCTGATAGAATTCCCCTGGGAAGCCATCTGGCCCTGGGCTTTTGTTTCTTGGGAGATTTTTGATGACTGCTTCAATTTCCTTAGTGGTTATAGGTCTGTTCAGGTTTTCTATTTCTTCGTGGTTCAATTGTGGTAGTTGATACATGTCTAGGAATGCACCCATTTCTTCCAGGTTATCTAATTTGCTGGCATAGAGTTGCTCATAATATGTTCTTATAATTGTTTGTATTTCTTGGGTGTTGGTTGTGATCTCTCCGCTTTCATTCATGATTTTGTTGATTTGGGTCATTTCTCTTTTCTTTTTGATCAGTCTGGCCAGGGGTTTATCAATCTTGTTAATTCTTTCAAAGAACCAGCTCCTAGTTTCGTTGATCTGTTCTACTGTTCTTTTGGTTTCTAGTTCATTGATTTCTGCTCTGATCTTTATGATTTCTCTTCTCCTGCTGGGTTTAGGCTTTATTTGCTGTTCTTTCTCCAGCTCCTTTAGGTGTAGGGTTAGGTTGTGTATTTGAGACCTTTCTTGTTTCTTGAGAAAGCCTTGTATTGCTATATACTTTCCTCTCAGGACTGCCTTTGCTGTATCCCAAAGATTTTGGACAGTTGTGTTTTCATTTTCATTGGTTTCCATGAATTTTTTTAATTCTTCTTTAATTTCCTGGTTGACCCATTCATTCTTTAGTAGGATGCTCTTTAGCCTCCATGTATTTGAGTTCTTTCCGACTTTCCTCTTGTGATTGAGTTCTAGTTTCAAAGCATTGTGGTCTGAAAATATGCAGGGAATGATCCCAATCTTTTCGTACCAGTTGAGACCTGATTTGTGACCTAGGATGTGATCTGTTCTGGAGAATGTTCCATGGGCACTAGAGAAGAATGTGTATTCCGTTGTTTGGGATGGAATGTTCTGAATATGTGTGTGAAGTCCATTTGGTCCAGTGTGTCATTTAAAGTCTTTATTTCCTTGTTGATCTTTTGCTTAGATGATCTGTCCATTTCAGTCGGGGGGGTGTTAAAGTCCCCTACTATTATTGTAGTGTTGTCAATGTGTTTCTTTGCTTTTGTTATTAATTGCCTTATATAATTGGCTGCTCCCATGTTCGGGGCATAGATATTTACAATTGTTAGATCTTCTTGTTGGATAGACCCTTTAAGTAGGACATAGTGTCCTTCCTCATCTCTTATTACAGTCTTTGTTTTAAAATCTAGTTTGTCTGATATAAGGATTGCCACCCCAGCTTTCTTTTGGTGTCCATTAGCATGGTAAATGGTTTTCCACCCCCTCACTTTCAATCTGGGGGTGTGTTTGGGTCTAAAATGAGTCTCTTGCAGACAGCATATGGATGGGTCTTGTTTTTTAATCCAATCTGATAGCCTGCGTCTTTTGATTGGGGCATTGAGCCCATTTACATTCAGGGTAACTATTGAAAGGTATGAATTTAGTGCCATTGTATTGCCTGTAAGGTGACTGTTACTGTACGTTGTCTGTGTTCCTTTCTGATCTTTGCTGCTTTTAGGCTCTCTCTTTGCTTAGAGGACCCCTTTCAATATTTCTTGGAGGGCTGGTTTTGTGTTTGCAAATTCCTTTAGTTTTTGTTTGTTCTGGAAGCTTTTTATCTCTCCTTCTATTTTCAGTGACAGCCTAGCTGGTTATAGTGCTCTTGGCTGCATATTTTTCTCGTTTAGTGCTCTGAAGATATCTCGCCAGTCCTTTCTGGCCTGCCAGGTCTCTGTGGATAGGTCTGTTGCCAATCTAATATTTTTACCATTGTAGGTTACATATCTCTTCTCCCAAGCTGCTTTCAGGATTTTCTCTTTGTCTCTGAGACTCGTAAGTTTTACTATTAGATGTCGGGCTGTTGACCTATTATTATTGATTTTGAGAGGGGTTCTCTGTGCCTCCTGGATTTTGATGCCTGTTTCCTTCCTCACATTAGGGAAGTTCTCTGCTATAATTTGCTCCAATATACATTCTGCCCCTCTCTCTCTTTCTTCTTCTTCTGGGATCCCAATTATTCTAATGTTGCTTCGTCTTATCGTATCGCTTATCTCTCGAATTCTGCCCTCGTGATCCTGTAGTTGTTTCTCTCTCTTTCTCTCAGCCTCTTTATTTTCCATCATTTGGTCTTCTATATCACTGATTCTCTCTTCTGCCTCATTTATCCTAGCAGTTAGTGCCCCCATTTTTGATTGCACCTCATGAATAGCCTTTTTGATTTCAACTTGGTTAGATTTTAGTTCTTTTATTTTTCCAGAAAGGCTTTCTCTAATAACTTCCACGCTTTTTTCAAGCCCAACTAGTATCTTTAAAGTCATGATTCTGAACTCTAAGTCCAACATCGTACTAATTTCCATATTGAGTAGGTCCCTGGCTGACGGTACTACCTCTTGTTCTTTTTGCTGAGGTGATTTTTTTCATCTTGTCATTTTGTCCAGAGGAGAATAGATGAATGAGAGAACAAAATGCTAACAGGTTTACAATGTCCCCAGCAAATATACTGTATACAAATCAGAAAAGACCTGAAACCAGGGGAAAAGAAAGGGAAAGAAAGAAAAAAGAAAGAGAAAAAAAAGAAAAAAAAGATAAAAACAAAAACAGATCAATACAAAAAAAGCAAAATATGATCAAATATGATCAGGCTAGTGCATAGATCAGTGCCACACACTAGATTTTGGGCGTATTTTGGTCTGTTAGAAAAAAGTGCCTCCTAAAATTTTAAAGGAAGAAAGACATATATGTACAAAATAAGGGTTGATACAATGAAGGGATGGAAGATGACTGTAAAGATGAAAATTATAAAAGATTTTATAAAAGGACTTGATAAGATAAGAAGTTGTTTGAAAAAAGAAAGAAGAAGATTTAAGAAAAAAAAAAGAAAAGAAAAAAGGGAGAGAATGTGATCAGGCAGGAGACTAGAACAGAGCCATACACTAGTGATTTAGGGTATATTTTGATCTGTTAGAAGAAACTGTATCTCAAAATTTTGAAGAGAGAACAACTTATATATATATGCCAAAAATAAGGGTAACTACTATGAAGGGATAAAATATGACTCTAAAAATGAAAAATAAAAAATGTTTTTTTAAAAAAAAGAGATTGATAAGATGTCAGTTGAAAAAGGGAAAAAGAAAAATAAAAAAAAAAACAGTTAACAAAAATTAACTTTGATGAACTAATGAATCATGGTAAAAAAAAGCCATGAATTCTATGTGCAGTATTCCCCTAGCGCTGGAGTTCTCCCGTTCTCCTTGGTCGGTAAACTTGGTTTAGGCTTGCTGGCTGTTCGTGCTGATCTTCTGGGGGAGGGGCCTGTTGCTGTGGTTTCCAAATGTCTTTGCCGGAGGCTGAATTGCCGCACCCTTGTCAGTCCGGGCTAAGCAAGCTGCTCGGGTTTGATCTCAGGAGCTTTTCTTCCCTGCAAGCTCTCGGTACAGCTTTGGAGGACCAGGGTGAAAATGGTGGCCTCCCAATCTCCACCCGGAGGAGCTGAGAACTCAGGGCCCCGCTCCTCAGTGCGCCCCCAGAGAAAAGCAGTCACTCCCGTGTCCCCGGTCTCCGGCCGCAGTCCGTGCTCACTCGGCCTGTGACCGAGCGTTGTTATCTCTGGCACCCGACCCCGTGTGGAGTCTCCAAACCCAGCAGATCCCTGCGGTGCGTTCCCGCGCCGCTCCTCCCCAGGAAGGAAGGGGAGTCTCCCCGGCTCTGCCGCTTGTTGGGTCCCTGCTGGAGGAGCAGTGGCCCGACTGGGCCACGGATCACAGTTTATGGCAACCCCGAGCTGAGAGCCCGCGCCTCGGCTCCGTCTCTGCAGCTGGCTTCCCCGCTCCGATACCTGGGAGTTCTGGCGCACTCAGGCACCCCCGGTCTTTCTGTGACCCCAAGGGTCCTGAGACCACAATGTCCCGGGAGGATTCCACCCCCCGCTTAGCCACTGCAGCGACGTCCCTCAGCGGAGCCGACTTCTAACAGTTCCAATTTTGTGCCCCGCAGCTCTATCACTTGCCAGAATCGGCCGGCGGAGGCCCCCTCCCCCGCCGTCTATCCTCCAGAATATCGCCTCGGATTCACTTCTCCGCACGTCCTACCTTCCAGTAAGTGGTCGCTTCTCTGTTCAGAGAGTTGTTGCTACTCTCCTCTTCGATCTCCTGTTGAGTTCGTAGGTGTTCAGAATGGTTTGATCCCTATTCAGCTGAATTCCTGAGACCAGACGAAATCTAGGTCTCCTACTCCTCCTCCGTCTTGCTCCGCCTGATATGAGGAATTCTTCATCTCAGGAAACAAACTGAGGGTTGCTGGAGTGGTGGGGGGTGGAAGGGAGGGGGTGGCTGGGTGATAGACATTGGGGAGGGTATGTGCTATGGTAAGTGCTGTGAATTTTGCAATACTGTTGAATCACAGATCTGTACCTCTGAAACAAATAATGCAATATAGGTTAAAAAAAGAAGAAGTAGAAGATAGCAGGAGGGAAAGAATGAAGGGGGGGAAATCGGAGGGGGAGACGGACCACGAGAGATGATGGACTCTGAAAAACAAACTGAGGGTTCTAGAGGGGAGGAGGGCGGGGGGATGGGTTAGCCTGGTGATGGGTATTAAAGAGGGCACGTTCTGCATGGAGCACTGGGTGTTATGCACAAACAATGAATCACGGAACACTACATCACAAACTAATGATGTAATGTATGGTGATTAACATAACAATAAAAAACTTAAAAGAAAAAAAATTTAGTCCTAATCCTGATGGTGGCACTCATTAATCATGTGCTTTCTGGAAGCCATTTTTCCCTTCTGGGGAGATAAGCACTATGTAAAATAATAAAAATACATACCAACATATGTTTGTGTATTTTTGTGTGTGTGTATATACACACACACAGGTAATTTGGATTTGGTAGAAGTAGTTTTTCCTTAAGGTGGAACTCATTGATTTGCTTACATTTTCTATCTTGTCAAAAAAAACGCTTTCTTTTTATAATGTACCAAATAAATATATCTGTGACTAATGTTTCATATCTTACATGACTGATCACCTATTCTAACTTAGTTTGAACAATTCTATCATTTTGATAATAATAGATTACTCCACTCCCACCATCTCACCCAGAACACCTCAAGGATGTTGAATCATTAAGTTAGGACATGACAGGGAGGCCACTGGACACTCCGTATCTCATGTCTCATTTTCACAGCTCTATTTTCTTTGAAAATTGAGGGAGTTTGACAAAGCATTTCTATATCTCTTAGCCTCTGTCACTGAGCCCACTGAATTGGTAAGGAGTTTTCATTAAATTAATTTTCTATTGACCTGTAGCCTTTTCTATGGCCTTCCAAGAGTCTTGGACATACACATGCACTGATATGCATGCAAGTGCCATGCATGTGTGTGTGCACGCGTGCACACACACACACACACATACACACACACCTAGCTATCCTGCAGTGCAGTCCCTATCTTGTTCTATCAATGCAACTGTAGGACTCTTAGATCAACAATCGAGAATAGGATGCTCTAAAGATCCTCTATATACCTTACGTTTGTCAGGCACCACCAATGTGCCAGATAGTTCAGATGAACTACCAGGCACTCAAGATAAATGACTTCATTCAGCCTCACAATTACCCTGTTTAGTAGGTATCACTAACTGAATTTTATAGGTGAGAAAACTGCACTGACGGAAAACATATTAAAGGTATAATTCCATTTAGAAAATGGGAAAGGTAAGATTTAGGAGATATAATCTAAGTTTGTTTGGCTGTAAAACCCACATTTTCTCTCCTAAAGGAAGTCTGCAGAAAAAAAAAAAAAAAGTCAAGAACACAAACCCTCCTAATGGCCTCCTCCTATTGTTTAAGGGAAAAAAAGTTCTGAAAGATTCCATCACTAATAGTCGGGATATTTGGATTCTAACTTTGGCCCTGCCTGTCATTACTATGATTTGGTGAACCTTCTGTTATTAATGCAGATACATTGTATTTCAGAGAGTCTTCTTTATGAAAAATAGATAAGACCAAGAGGCTGTCAAGTGCCCTCCATCTGTAACGTAATTATTTTTCTCTAGAAGGATGAGCTGCAATGCATTGTTATGTTTCTTCTTCCAGGTTAACTTTTTTTGAAGTCAATGCCACAGATGGATCTTTGACAAGAAGGAGGCAGATAAGAGTAAAGTCAATATTCTTCCTCAAAGTCAATAATTTAATATTCTTGACGTTTCCTCTGTTGATTGATAGCATGAATTCATAGTTGTCGTGGTTGCTGAATTTGGAAGCTAATTTACTAGTTATTATATGGGAGAATCAATACGTTTAGGTAAGGCATCATGTCCCCCAGTGTAGGAAAAACATTAACCATCTCTTATAAAGTCATCAGCCAATATGCTTCTGGAAAAGAAATGGTCTTCACATGATAGAAAGAAAAAAAAATCCAACAGTTTCTGGCTTCTGAAAATATATATTTCTGTAATTTACACGACTAAACTAATTTTAATTTTTATCTTTCTTTTTGTTATTGTTCTTAAGCAGGTTCAGTTGGAGGAAGGTGGAAAGCTCATCCAACAGCTTTTTCCTCAGTGGGCAAATCTCACATAAGTCGCTCCTGTAAGCAGGGGGTGATGGCTAAGAACATATGTTTGGGGGGGTTGCCTTGCTGTGCCTTAGCTTTCTCATATATCAAGTAGGGATCACAATGCCCGCTTCCTGGGTTTTCTTGTGATTGTTCAATGTGGGATCTGAGAAAGGCCAGAATAGTGACTAAGCATTCAGGAGCACGTAATAAATATCCCCCAAATGTTATCTACTATTATCCTTTGTTTCTTTTTCTTAAGTTTTAATTTTAATTCCAGTTAGTTAGCCTACAGTGTTATACTAATAAATGTTTATTAGAAAAACTATGCCATGCCGAGATAATATAAAGGATGTTGAATACAAGTGGGATGGAGAGGGCCGAAGCAGAATGTGAAGATGGGCTTCTCTGCTGTTGTTTTGAGAGGTGGGCGATTTGCGGAGGGAAGAGAGGTGGCTCAGGAGACAAGGGACGTAAACTCAGCCATTGATCGGCTGTGAGAACCTGAGCAGTATATGTTCACTCTTTTCTATAATCATCTCCAAAATGAAGATGCTGAAACAGATTATCCTTGAGGTTCCTTCTAGCATCATCCTTTTCTGGAAATGGGAGTTGGACAGATGGGAGGCAGGTAGAGGTGGGCTCCCCCACTCCTTAACTCTGTGACTCTGGGACAATCCCCTCGCCTCTCTACTTCTTAGTTTCTTCATCTGTAAAGTTAGTCCATGAATCATAGTAACCTGGAAGAAGTGATTAAATGAAGTAATACATCTGGGATGGTACCTGGAACATAGTAAGTCTTCCATCAATAGCAATTGTTCTAATTTTTTTTGCTCTCATAATAATCACTTCTACTTTTATTTCAGGATCATATATTCTCAGATCTGGATTTTAAAAGGGCTTCTAACTTAATTACAGTGTCCCATGTCACTGACTTCCATTACTGGTTTTTAATAGCTTCTCCTTCTGAAAGTAATTTCAGTTGAAACTTCACATGTATGTTTAACTCGGACCCGGTATCAGGGAGTCTCAGCATATGGTGCTTGGAGGAACAGGCAAAGCATTAGCAAAGAAAGTGGGTAAACAGCTGCTCTGAAATCAAAGGTGTCTTTTTTCTCTTTCATTACCTGCACGACGCCCCCCATGAGGGATGCAGCCACAGCCATGGAGGTACACAGCACGCCAAACAAGAGACCTGAAAGAAAGAAAGCTCATGACCATGGTCCAAGCTGGCTTTGAGGGATTTCTTGAGCTCCTGTCCAGGACAGTCTCTGAGGCAAGCCCTTTTGGAAGGATCTCAGTGAGAATTGTCCTGGCCATTCAGCCATTGCAAGCCCCAAGAGGTACATGTGGTAGGCTTCGTTCCAGGTCAGGCAAAAGGAGCTGGAAGCCAGCCTCTAGGGGTTTTCTCTCCAGGATTCAGGAAGAGAGCCATCATGTGGACGCAACATGAAAATGTGGAAACGGCACTGGTCTAGACTAATACAGACTCCATCAGTGGGAAGTAATTCCAGTTTGACCACACATCAAAAGTTAGCTGAAGAAGTTACTAACCTTTCTGGGATTCAAATGTTCTTCATCTTTAAGATGGCTAACAAACTGAAGGATCTAGAGGGGAGGGGGAGTGGGGGGATGGGTTAGCCTGGTGATGGGTATTCAAGAGGGCACGTTCTGCACGGAGCACTGGGTGTTATACACAAACGATGAATCATGGAACACTGCATCAAAAACTAATCATGTAATGTATGGTGATTAACATAACATAATAAAAAAAAGAAAAGTATCTAACAAAAATGTGAGTCTTTCAGCTTTATGAAAAGCCAAAATTTATGATTTATGTAAATAAACATTGTATTATTTGATCAAAAAAAAAAAGGATGGCTAAGTATCTCTATATTTTACCTCATGCCATTTGCAATTCTGGAAAGTTTTTCTAATCTCTTCCTTTAGTGTTTTATTCATATCATCCTTCTGGCCCTGAGTATATTGCGAAATGATTTATTTGTTTACATATCTACGTGAGAGCACCTCAAGGGCCATGAGTATGGGCCCTGAAGCTTCTCACGCAGGTCCTCCAGGACCAAGGGAGCTTGCTGAGTGAAGAAGCAGGTGCGTCTTGTCATCTTTCTAAGATGACGTTCTTTTAAACCACCTTTAAGAAAAGAATTGTTTTTATACATCTTTGTTTAAAAATCATTTTAAAATTGCATCAATTTCCCATTATAACCCCTAAACTAAATAAGAGAGGGAGAAAGAGATGAAGAGTTGGAAATATAGACAGAAACACAGAGACAGAAATGGAGAGAAAACAATTTTGTTTATTCTGTTTGAAATTATCTCTCAGCTAAATATCTAGCTCAGTTCCCAACACGACATGTCATAGCACGGAGTACTGACCATTTGTTAGGCACTTTACCGGTGCCGGAGCTATCAAGTCAGCACCTGACTCCTGTCCCAAAGATCTCACATGCTAGGAATAGATTACACATAAATAATGCATCCAGTTTGTCTGGTACATAGAAAGTACTGCGTGTTTGCTATTATTATTGTTGTTGTTGTTGTTATTATCATTATTATTATTATATTTCAAGTTTAGTACATGATATTCATGACATTTATTATCAGGAACTCACTCTTTTTT
Source organism: Zalophus californianus (assembly GCF_009762305.2). NCBI lineage: Eukaryota > Metazoa > Chordata > Mammalia > Carnivora > Otariidae > Zalophus > Zalophus californianus. The sequence continues at coordinate 79,862,039 of NC_045605.1, forward strand.
TTTAAGATTTTATTTATTTATTTGACAGAGAGAGATGCAGCGAGAGAGGGAACCCAAGCAGGGGGAGTGAGAGAGGGAGAAGCAGGCTTCCCGCTGAGCAGGGAGTCCGATGCGGGGCTCGATCCCAGGACCCTGGGATCATGACCTGAGCCGAAGGCAGACGCTTAACGATTGAGCCACCCAGGCACCCCTCAGGAACTCACTCTTAAAATGAAATCATGCTAGCAACTTTCAATGCAATATTTTCCTACTTCTCAATAAGCCAGAAAAATAAGGAAGCTCACAACAACACTAAAAACCAAGTTTGATCAATCAAAACATTTTGGAATTCTAAAATTATTCTCATTATCTTTAAAGAGGATAGACTGGACTGCAAAAAACAATGTTTGCCCTGATTTTGAACTGCTTCATGAATAAGGAGAACTCTGTCTACCTGAAAAAAATAACAAGACATGTTTTCTGTCTACTACTGACTTCCCTTCTGCTGGGCCAACAGTTATATGTTAAATGAAACTCTAGGCAGTCATCTCTCAATCCAGGGGTTTCTACTTTTCTGTGCTGACCAGAGAATTGATTCATTCCTCCTCTCCCCCAAACATTATACTTCCACCAGATCACAATCAATAGAAACCATCGAGGCAGGAAATTTAGGGGAAATTGGTGGCAGTTCCATAGAGACCTGGAGTGCATGGCACCTCACACAAAGCAGTAAATGTGGGCGGGAGAGAAAGTTCCATAGTTGCAGCAAATGCTGTGGATTTTCCAAGTGCTACATCAGCTCAGAGGATCAGACAATAAACCATAGGCATAAAAGAAATCTCTACTGTCATCTAGCATATTTCTGAATATCTTTTAGAAATTGAGAATTGTACTGGAAGTAATGCCCATTCACCTGCTATTAGCTTTAATCCATTCTGCAAGATAGTGAGTAGAATCAAGGCAATTCACCTACCTAATTAACAAACATGTGATCAGCATTGATCTCTCCTTGTTCAAGCGTAAGTACAAAGAAAAAAGAAATGCAGGATCCATGCAGAATATCACCAAAGGAATGAATATATTAACCTAAAATCTGAAATACACAGTATACTTTCTAGAAATAATTTACCTTAGGAAGCAGAAAAAAAAGTATTTAGAAAGTGTTTGGCAATTTTAATATGTTGCAAAAACACATAGACTCAATGAAGCAAACAACTTCAGGTCAAGAGAAAGCAAGTGAGGTGAAAAATGGCAAGATAGGGTACAACACCAATAAATTTAGATGAAAATGGGTCCAAGTGAGCTAAGAAAGGACTATAAAGAAATTAAAAATGGTAACTGACCAAGCACTTCCACTCCTAAGTATTTCCCAAATCGAAATGAAAATATGTTCACAAAAAGACTTGTACAAGAGAACTCATAGCTCCTTTATTCATTATAAACTCAAATGAAACACCCCAGGTCCATCAACAGAATTAGAAGTTTAAAAAACCATGGTATATCCATACACTGTCATACTACTCAGAAATAAAAAGGGATGAAGTACTGATATACAAAACAACATGGATAAATCTCATAAACAAAAACATGCCAAGTGAAAGGAGTCTTACAAAAAAACCAGCGTGTACTGTGTGATTCCATGTATATGACATTCTAGAAGAGGTACAACTAATCTATGGTGGAAAATATCAGAATAGTACTTGTCCCAGTAGGGGGGCGGTGGTGGTGGTGGAAGGGATTGACTGTCAGAAGCAAGAGAGAACTCTGCAAGGTAATGATGATTTTTATCTTTAGTGGTTGAGTTACACAGGTATATGCATTTGTCAAAACTCAGCAAATGTATACTTAGCATTTGTCTATTTTATTGTAGGTAGATTTTACATAAAAATTTTTAAACAAGTATTCAATCGTAGTTAATAATGTGTATGCTAAAATAATTTGGGGGAAGTGTACTAATGTCTGCAATTTACTTTTAAGTGTATCAAATACATGATATATTAATGGATGGATAGGGAGCAGGACGGATATATGAAAAAGCAAGATTAAGACAATATTAATGGAGAATCTAAGGGGTACATACATATATACATATATGAGAATTTATGGCAAACGTCTTTAAATTTTGCTGTAAGATTGAATTTATATAATAAAATGTAAGGAACAAAATGCAATAGCAGAATTAAAATCATTATTGTTAAGAAATTTACTTTGTGGAGAACTCAAAGTAACATCAAGAGAGAATCTGAGTTCTTCAAGTGTGCAGAGAAAAAGAAAAAAGTTACGAAAAGAAGAGAAAAAGTAAAGCACATGGAGAACTATCAACCCAAATTAGAAGAATATTTAAGAATAAGTGGGTGATAAAACTCAGTATTTTCAACCACTTCCTAGAAAACCAATTAGAATTTTGAGAACCAACAAGGGTTGGGTAAATGGCCAGATATGTGCTCTCTACAAAACAAAACAAAGGAGAAACTATAGGTTTTCCACTTTGATAATAAATGGTTTAGAAGATACTATGGGGAAAGCATCCCATTCATAATACCATTAGAAAGAAGAAGAAAGAAAAAGGAAAAGTAGAAGAAGGGAGAGGAGGAAACACTGAAGGAGGAAGGTGTGAGTGTAATTAACGTCTAGGATAGAAAACATGCTACTACTAAATAGAAAAATGCTATTGCTAGATAGAAAGCTTACAAAGATGTCAATTCTTCCCCAAAACATTTTTAGATTTAATGCAATCCCATTGGGATGGAGGTGCAGCTAGATGACATACAATAAAGTATTTTAAAGTCAATGCAAAGCATAAATAAACACGTATAGCCCAAAATTTGTTTTTGCAGGAAAAAAAGGAAAGAAGAGCAACAATAGAAAAAAAATTTAATTTTAAACTAAAAGAAAAGTGACAAGATTTGTTAAATAAAACATTATAAAGCTATAATATACAAGATGGTATTTGTCCTGCAACTGGTAATTTAATTTAATGAAAATAATATATAAGATCCTTAAACAAATCCTTACAGATGAAAGAATCTTATATTGTATATTATCATCACTGAAATATTAAGAACCAGTGAAGATTATTGGATTAATGATGCTTAGAAAATTGGCTACAGGGCGCCTGGGTGGCTCAGTTGGTTAAGCGACTGCCTTCGGCTCAGGTCATGATCCTGGAGTCCCAGGATCGAGTCCCGCATCGGGCTCCCTGCTCAGCAGGGAGTCTGCTTCTCCCTCTGATCCTCCCCCATCTCATGTGCTCTCTCTCTCTCTCTCTCTCTCATTCTCTCTCTCTCAAATAAATAAATAAATCTTAAAAAAAAAGAAAATTGGCTACATAGGTAAAAAAAACAATTTAGATCCTCATCATAAATCATAAATCAAATAATTTGAATACATTTAATATTAAATGTGAAATATAAAATCATTTGCAATGTAGGAAAAATAAGGAAATCTATAAATGGGTTTTGAATGGGAAGAAATTTGTAAGCATAAAGAAATGGATAAAATAGTAAAAGAAATGATACACATTTGATCAAATATGTAATTAGAACTTCTGTACATCAAAAATGTATTTTAAAAAATCTGGGGGACATTCTGCAATATACAAAGGTCACGTTTCCTTTATACACGAAGAGATTTTACAGACAAAATTTCTAGTATCTCATCAACAAACAGAAAGCATAGATTTTCACAAAAAATACAAATGGTTATTCGTCATCTGAAAAGTGTTCAAAATTCACTATAAATCAAAAAATGTAAATTAAAGCAAAAATTTGATGTTATTTTGCCCATGAATTTGGCCAATTTTTAAAAATACTAATGTCAAGTGCACAGAGAAATATGTCACTACTCACTGCTGTCACACATAAATATTATTAATTGGACCACGCTGGAAATATTTTTCATAATATATATCCAGAACTGTCAGTGAATTTGTATTATTTGATCTGGTAATTTTCTGTTGGGGCTTTTTATTAAGGAAAAAAATTATGGATGCCATCAAAGATTAATGTATATGGGTATCATCACAATGTTACAAAAAATGAAAAAAGATTCTAAAAAGCAACAATATAAAAATAAAAAAGTAAGCCATTTTGTAGACTATCGAGCAAACATTCAAAAACCATGTTTTCAAATAATGCATAAATGACACAGGAAAATGCTTGCCACACTATCCTAGGAAAAAGAACCAACCAGAACAAAATTAAGCATAATTTTGTTTAAAAAGTACATATATTTTCTCCAATTACCTACATTTTTTGTAATAAGTGAATAAACGTATAATTTGTTTATACTGAAAAAGAAGTAAACTCTGTAAAACTGTAATTCAATATGATAAGTGCTACCGTGAGCATAAACATAATATGCAACTGTGTGATTAAGCAAGGAGCAATTATTCCTTGAAGTGAGGTTACCAGGAGTTTGGTAATAAAAAATTCTTTAGAAAAGAATTTGGCACAATGTATAAACTTGTCAAACCCCCATGTTGTACACCTGAAGCTAATGTAACACCATGTGTCAACTATACTAAAAATAAATACATAAATAAGTAAATAAATAAATAAAAATTATAAAAAAGAAAAAGAAATAATTTGACTTTATTAGACAAAGTGACTGGCCATAGTGAGCAGAACATCTTCCCATGTAGAGGGATGAATATGGTCAGAACAAGGCACAGGCAAGAGATGTTGAAATGATGAATCTAGAGTGTGGGGTGAGTACAGAAGAGTGTCAAATAGAAGGTTGGTGAAAGGTAAGCTAGCTGGTAATTCTTCCCTGTTACCCTCCTGATATCTTTGGAAGTGTGAATCCTTATGTGAAATTCCTCATATGCTCAGTGTGCATTTGTGCCTGTGAGTCCTGAGTAGCAAGTACCATATGCACATTTCATGACATGGAGTAGAAGATGAAGCGGCTGTACCTACATAAGCCTTTACTGATCCAGGTGCTCAGCTTGTCGGAGAGATGGGGAAAACAGCTCTTGACAAAATCCTCAAAGGTCACCGTTGCTAAGGCATTGATGCTGGCAGCCACAGTGCTACAGGGAGAGAGAAGCAAGAACATAGTCCAAGCTAAATAAAGCTGACCAGCCTGCCCCATCAGTCAGGGCAAACAGACAAAGCAGGGCTCTAGAAACAAAAAACAGATGCAGACATATGTCCTTCTTCTGGGACTTCAGGTGAGCTACAGGGACTGCCTACTCACTCTTCAAAGCTGCCTCTGTGCTTTGTGCTCTTTGATTTCTTCAAACTCTAGTGAAGAAGCTTGATGTTCATGCTCTAATACCTACTAATGCCCCTGAACAAGACATTAAATGAATTAGGCAATAAAAAGTTGTGTGTGTATGTGTGTGTGTATTTAGGTTGGACTTGAAGCAGTGACTATCCTAATCCAGGAATCAGAATCAGTACAGTTTGCCACTCATTAATCATTCATTCATTCATTCATTCATTCATTCATTCATTTCTCCATTCATACCATTTATGCATCTCTTCATTCTAGGTACTAGGCATACAGTGATGAACCGGAAAAACATAGACCTTACACTCTGCAACACAGACATTCAACAACCAACTACACAATTGATCACAGTTGTTAGGAAGGAAAATAAGGTGCTATGAAAGTATGTCTTGCAGGATCCTAAGCTGATATGAAGTTAGGGGATTCTTCCCTTAGGAAATGATGATTAAGATAGGCGCTGAAAGGACCCATGCAAATCGGGGGAAAAAAGATATTCTAGAGCAAAGGGAAAATTACATTTAAATGCCTCTAGCTGGAAAGCTTATTGCGTTCAACAACCTGAAGCCCCCAGGGTGGTTAGAATGCAATCAGTAAGGGAGAACGGAGCAAAAGGTAGGATGGAAAATGGGCAAAGACTAAAACTACATAAAGATTTGATATTCTCTCTGACTTTTCAACCAGAGTCCAGTCTTATGGCCCCAAAACTCACTTTGATGACAGAGAACCTGGACGTTGGGGTTTTATTTTCAGAATAGCATGAAAGCTTATTTAATTCCTCGTACAGATCAGGAATATTTTAGCTAGTAGAATAGATAACAGTATTAAATTCATGTGATGCAAAATCACAACCACACACAAAAGTTCTGGAAAAGAAACCAGCTGATGAACAAAGTCTGGCCATCTGTTTGTAAATTTTCCACTGATATTCAGTAGCTAATTGTTTTATTATCCTCCAGTGTTCATCTGAAGACAAGCTAGAGCTGTGCCAACAACATGGGAGAAATGTCAAACTTTTTCTTTTTTCTGTAATGCAGGATAATGGTATCATTAATTTTAACTGTAGCTTACTTTAGTTGGAATAGTTCCAGGTCCATCGTATGCAAAATTAAAAGTTCCTTTCCTAAGAGGCAGATACAGCAAGTAGAAATTTCCTAAGACCCATTTCTAGAGAATTGAAACTGTAAGTACTTTGAGATACCATTCCTTTTTTCCTGAGAATCAATGCATGGTACGTGTTTCTTGCCATACTCCCCTTCTATCCACCACAGCTCCATGAAAGTCAAATAAGGAAAGTAGGTGTCCAAATAAAAAGAGTCCACATTCCCAACAGTTTTGTCTCAAAATACATCATCTGAAAGTCTCGAACATTAGGGTGACCCTCAAATCCTTTGAGAGAGAGGAAGCAAAACCCTGAATTTGGCCCATATAGAACCTCTGCTGGGTTGCCTTTTTAGTCAGGTATATTATCCAAATGCCAATTTCTCAGATTCTAAAGCTTCTTTAAGATGGTAGAAATCTTTCTTTTTAATTTTTCCTATCCCTCAACCACTATCTATTTATTGTATCCCTATTCCCGTCTTTTCCTTTCTCAACTCAACATCCAACTTAAGGTTGTAGCAGAAGGAATCTCTCTGTAGCATATACTGTCCACTGTGTCCCTCTCTTAGAAGTTTTGGACTTGAGACCAAAGGAGCCATCCCTTCTCTTATGGGGGAATTATCTGTTGACAACTACATGTTCTCTAATCTGGAGAGACTTAGCCTTAGAGTAAGAGAAAAAGATAAATAAGTAAAGCTCTATAGAGAGGGACAAAATAAAAGCTAGAGTGCCACCCTTCTTTGTGATTGATCCTCTGGTGCTCATTTTTTCTGTCCCGACTTTCCCTGAGATCTTAATCTCAACACCATGGAATAATACCACTTTGTGTTACTGAAGCAAAATCCTAAAAAGAATATTAGCAAAAATAATTCAGTAGTAAACTAAATCAGAATTACACCAGAAGCAAGTTCAAGTCATTATATGAATTCAAGGATATTGCTAATTTGGATATATATCAACATATTAATATGCCAAAAATTAAAGAAACACTTTAAAAATGCCAAAATTTTAATAAAATTCAATATCTCCAATAAAATCTTTCCTAAAAGTAGAATAAGTATATGCATTTTGTTCTTTTTTACGATTTATTAACTTAAATGAATATTCTTTTTTTTAAGCTTTATTTATTTAGAGAGAGAGAGTGGGAGCACAAGCAGGAGGGGCAGGAGAGAGAGAGAGAATCTCAAGCAGACTCTGTACTCAGTGCACAGCCCAACACAGGGCTCCATCTCAGGACCCTTAGATCACGACCTGAGCTGAAACCAAGAGTGGGACACCTAACTGACTGAGCCACCCTGGCGCCCCTTAAATAAGTATTCTTAAATGTAAATAATATCTTTCAAATTGAAACTTGATATCACATTTAATGTTAAAATCTAAGAGCCATTTACTCCTTTTCTCCTCACAAAATCATGCCCTACCACTTATATTCTACTGCAGACCCATCAGAAAGAGAGGGACTTGACCTTACACAGGTTTGACCTTGTACTTGGATACTACTCTATCCCAGCCAGAGGGAAAGCATCCCTTTCCCCCAGCAACCACTCAGCCAATGAAAAGCCACCATGCTTTGAACTCCCGGTTTACTCCAATTGGTCTTTTAGTTCATAACAGCCTTCCCAGCTTACTCCTTTTCTCCTCAAAAAGACAGACATCTCCTTTGTTCCTCACACTCACCTATGGTTTTGCCTCAACTTACTTGTCCCATATTGCAATTCTCTTCTATTCCCCAATAAACCCATTTTTTGCTGGTAAGATCATTGGTGGTTTTTATTTTTAAGGTTAACACTTCTAATGCCTTCCCATTGATCTTCAAATCCAAATTACTTCATAAAGCTTCACAAGTTTCCATCTCATACAACAAAGGAGCACATAAAAATGAAGCATTCAGCAGGGCAGCCGACACACAGTAAGTATGCAGTAAGTAGTGGTGATTACGACCACCGTCACCCTTGTCACCTCACTGGCCTTGCCATCACCACTGTCATCATCCTCTACGTCATCAGAGTGGAGAGTTGTCGACATACTAACCTCAGAGTTCCGCTGAAGGCACAAGCTACAAAGAGTCCGGGCAGTCCTGGCATCGTGGAAAATATCTCCATGACAAAGTATGGCATCAGCTGAAAGAGGTAAAACAAGGTAGGATTAGTGGCCTTAGCAGCAGAGTCTGAAATGTGAAAACATCACTTTTTAGCAAAAGGAGGTGGGAAAAAAAGACAAGAAAATAAAACAGAGGAGTTTGCAAGGACTCAGGTTGTTACATGCTGGCAGTTGAGGTTATGATTAATCAGACTTCATGGACCTGAGGTCCAGCTCCAGCTGGAGGGGAGATGGAGGGGTGGGCAGGGGCAGCTGATATTAGGGAAAAGGGTTGAATGGACTTTAGAAGGTTCAGGAACTTGTTTTATTTCTCCTATGTTTGCAATATATGCCATTTTCTTGCCTGTCTACCCTTAATGTTAGCAGTTAAATCCTAACAACAAATGCTTAAAACTCATCTTCAGGGAATCTAGGAATTATGGTTCTACCTTGTAGTCAGATTTGTGAGAGAGGAGCCCCCCTGGGACAGAGGGGACAGTGAAATATAGAGAGGGGAGAGAAGTGATGGTTCCTCTTGAACACATCCTCCATAAATGGAGTTTTTGAAAGCACTTTTTTAATTTAATTTTATTTTATTATGTTATGTTAATCACCATACATTACATCATTAGTTTTTGATGTAGTGTTCCATGATTCATTGTTTGTGCATAACACCCAGTGCTCCATGCAGTACGTGCCCTCCTTAATACCCATCACCAGGCTAACCCATCCCCCCACCCCCTCCCCTCTAGAACCCTCAGTTTGTTTCTCAGAGTCCGTAGTCTCTCATGGTTCGTCTCCCCCTCCGATTTCCCCCCTTCATTTTTTAATGTAGTATATTGGGGTGATGGCGTTTAAGCTATGATGAGAAGACATGAGCAGAAGCTTTATAGAATTAAAGGTCATTTTCTTCAATTTGAGAATAAAACATCTTTAATCAACCTTGAGACACATAGAAAAAAATAACTGAAAAGCCGCATCAACAACCAAAGCCATGGGTTCAAGCCCAACTTCCACTCTCCCCAGCCTTGCCCTGGCCCCTGGCCCCTGGCCTTATCTTCATGGACAAGGTGAGATACCTTTTTACGTGTCACGCCACCATTTTAGAACCTGGTGTGTGGTGATATCACCCAAGAGAAGAGGAAAGAAATCAACTCTCTTGGGCTTAGGAAGTGGCTTGAGATCCAGGTGGAAAAAAAGGAAGAACCCATATTACTCATTCATGGCCAGAAACCATGACACTCATTATGAACTCACTCATCTCAGCTGTTTCCCCACTGGTCCCAAGGGAACACATACCTGGTCTGGTGCTGAGATAATCCCAGAAGTCCAAGGGTCACAATCTTTGAAGTGGGAGTACATGATTAAGCCAGAGAAGACAGCACACACCAGAATGATCCAGAGACCCAACAAGTTAAAATACAAGGCTCTAGAAAAAAACACAAAGATCTATTGGTAACCTCTACACCATATTATAGTATGATAAAGACATCACTCCATGGTAAAAATTTTGGGGGATTTTTGCTATAAAATAAAATTCCACAGCCTTCAAGAATCATTACACTTTATACATTTGCAATTTTTTTTTGTTTGGGAACGTTACACTTTTAGACTGATGACAAAATTTGAATGAGGTAGATTTTTGATGGCTTTTCTTTTGAAATCAGGAGTTTTTCTGCAAAATCTCAATGTGTGGTGGATGAAATCTCACATACCGATCACTCATATTATATAACATACAGTGATTTTTCCCCCCACTCAATTCATAAAACTGTCAAAAAGTGAACTTACATTTTAACACCTTTTCTTCCAGAGGGATAATGAGATAAATGTAGAAGTAGACACATTTTGGAAATAATCACTTTGGAGACTGATTTAGATGAAATTTAAAGTTGAGGGTTTTTTTTTTTCTAAAGATAACAGAAAGTACGCAAAACCTAAGGTCATTTTACCCATATTCTGGGGAGCAATTCGTTTTATTTGTACAACACAGAGATACACTTAATTCCAGTTTGAGTGCTTTGGCAGTCTCCTATGGTTATTTTGTATTCATTGTTGGTTTTTGAAAGTCAAAATATTACTAGTTTTCAGGGTTTTTTTTTTTTTTTAAGATTTTATTTATTTCCTTAGAGAGAGTGTGGGCGGGAGGCAGAGGAAAAGGAAGGGAGAGAATCCCAGGCAGTCTCCACGCCCAGCACAGAGCTCAACACAGGGCTCATCTCAACAACCTTGACATCATGACCTGAGCAGAAATCAAGAGCCAGACGCTTAACCGACTGCACCACCCAGGCGCCCCACTAGTTTTCTTAATCTCAAGGAAGACTTGAAAGTGGGCTGGATTTATATAAACAACCTCATTCTGGGGAGTTTCAAAGGGTCAGGGGAGCAACAGTGGGAATTTTCTTGGATCAAGTCATTGTTCGAAGGGAATCAGATACATCCACATTTAAATGTAAGGACACACATTAATTTCAAAGCCTCCGAAAACCCATACTGTACAGGTGTACCTAGTTTTCAGAAAACCCTTGAGCCAAACTACTCATTTATGAAGCCAATCTGGTTAAATGATTCTCTCATTTGGAAGTTTCTATTTCATACCATTTACATTAGAAAAGGGACTTATCCTAGAAGTTACTTCCTTTAGAGTTTTCTAACAATGTTTCTTGTGGGGTTGTCTTGGTCTGTTTTTGTTTAGAGGGGTTGATTTAAAGACAGCCTTTTGGGAATACAGGTAATACATGAGGTGGCCAATACCTGTTAACTGCACTGATTGTACTCTTGCTATCCTCCCTTCTGGGCCACTTGATTCAAACCTTTACTTAGGCCGCCTCCTAGAGAGCCCTCTCTGACCATCTTCATCTGAAATAGTGCGTTTCTGCTCTCTTACCTGTCTCTACTTCTTATGCTGTTTTACATCTTTACAGCACTTATCATTATCTAAAACTGTATAATATATTCATTTGCTTATTATTCGTTTCCCCCACTCAAACAAACACAGTGCTATAGAATTGTGCTGGCACATAGCAGACATGAAGTTATTTTTGGTAATAAATAATTTTTTTAAAGATTTTATTTATTTATTTGACAGAGAGAGACAGTGAGAGCAGGAACACAAGCAGGGGGAGTGGGAGAGGGAGAAGCAGGCTTCCCGCGGAGCAGGGAGCCCGATGTGGGACTCGATCCCAGGACCCTGGGATCAGGACCTCAGCCGAAGGCAGACGCTTAATGACTGAGCCACCCAGGCGCCCTTGGTAATAAATAATTGAATGAATGAATGAATGAATGGTAGAAATTCAGTACAATATGATTATATTCCTCATATCATTTATTTTTTTTAAAAGAACTTTGGGCCGTGAATCAGAAGACTTTATCCTCAACAACCATCTGATGTTAGTTAGACAAGTCGTGTGACACTCTGAGGCAGTTATATCATCTGTAAAAAGAGTGTTAGCACACCTGCTCTACTTCTATTATGGGACTAGTATGAGGAATGAGTGAGTTACATTCTGTAAAAAGAGATGTAGGTTATATAGCCATACATTCATACATTATCCAAAACAATTTTAAGCTTCACCAGTCAACTATGGGAAATGAGAAACCAATGGCAAAATTGTATTGAGTGTTAAAGTCCTTGTGTTGTGAATTTGTTTTTCATTAGAAATGGACTTTGATTCTTTATGGAATCTTGTAACTTAAGCCACTTCATTGATTCATTCAAAAAATATTTATCAGGCATCTCTATATACCAGGGTCTTCTAGGTCCCGGGGTAAAGCAACGAGCAAACACAGAACCCACCCTCATGGAAGTTAAATTCTGGGATTGGAAACAAATCATCACTGAAATGAAATAAATGAATACAATGATTTTAGATGTAAATGAGGAAAATAAACTAAGGCAGTAGGAATAGAACAAAAGTGACTTATGTGGGTGTGCTCGTCTTAGCCAGGAGATGGGATGGAGATGGGAAGGGACCAGAGAACATGCATCAGCCCCTATTACCCTCATGGCACCTTTTATGATCAGCAATCTTTAAAGATAAACTGGGGTCTAGAAACAAAAGGAGGTGAAGTCAGCTTTCAGGGAGCACATCTAAAATCACATGGTGGGTGATAGTATTTCCAGGTGTGAGGAAGGTCAATAAAGCTTAACATCAATCAGTGATGTGAGTAATTCGTGAGTAAGTAATCCGCATTCCTGGCCATGAAATTATATGCATATATAATGAGTCGCTCCTGGTTTTAACCCATGGACAAGTTCAGTACGAACGTTATGGATCTATTCTCACCTACGTATGTTTCAGGATGTATTTTCCCCAAGTAGCAGAGCTTTCCTTGAACTCTGATGGAATGTTTTAATGACACCAAGCTCTCAGATAATTGAACAGAAGTAGAGCATTTAATCAACATCCTGCACAGCCTCCTAGGTGAGAGCAAACTGGCAGCTGGCTCCGAGTGGCCTCCTGTTGCCCCCATAGTGACCTTGAGGCTTCAGCTGTGTGACAAACCACACATCCCCACTGTGGGCTTCCTTCCACCTGCATGCACTTCAACTGGACTGGCCATTTTGACTGATTTCTCTTTTCTGAACTGTAGTAACTAAATCAATTTGGATTCTCTCAGGGAAGTCTTTTCTAAAGAGAATTTTTATTTTTCCATCTTTCCTTATTCTCACAAAATTCCTGTCATAGCTTTGGTCCTTCCATAGAAGTGGGGATGGGTGGAAGCAGGAGTTGCAATCCTAAATGCTTAGGAAAGTGTGTACATTTTTTCTCCATGAATACCTCTCCTTTTCTGACAGTTTTCATACTCATGCAATAAATTCCAAACCCCAAGCAACTATTATGAATGTAATTGTATCAACTTTTGTTTGATTTAAACTAACTCGCTAAATGAGTCTTAAAGATGCACAAACACGAGCACACACTCGGGAGTACACACTATTATTGTTGTGATGGGGGAAATTAGATATGTTAACAAGAAAAAATAATATAACACAAATACATAAGATTAAAAACAATCTAGATGTAGCAGAGAATTATTGTTTATCTCACCAAAAGATCCTTTTAGAGATACAGTCAACTCTATTTTAAGGCAGAATTTTAAATGAATTTTAATTTTATCTATTTATTTTTGTGAAGTAGGCTCTACACCCAATGTGAAACTTGAACTTACAACCCCAAGATCAAGAGTTACATGTTCTACCAACTGAGCCAGCCAAGTACCCCTAAATGAACTTTAATTTTAAAGGAATTGTGAGATCAAAGTCACACTTGATCTTAAATACATTTCCAGTAATTCAGCTATTTGATAAAGTGATGATCTTGTATGGAGGGTTTGTTAACATTTATTGTAACAGGATATGAATATGTTATCAGCAAATTAATGGAATACTAGATAGGCGTTCAATTCTTCCTTCTGCGAGTGTATGAAACATATAAGAAATATAGTCTCTTTTGGAATTCAAGTTACAAAACAGTGAACCATGTCCCAGCAATGTTATCTTCTATTCAGCCTATGCATTGAAATTTTTTTAAAATCTGTTGGGGAAATATTCACAGTAGCCATTTCTCACTCAAAGAAAAGTTAAGGACATCCGACAAATCTGGGGATGCTGGAAATTTGGACAGAACAATGAGGATAAAATGTCCATTTTAGATGCATGTCTAGTTTATTTCTGCCAGGTCTGCAGAATAATACAGAACTTCCTTCAATCCCCATTCTAGAGCACGGGATGCCTTGCAGGGCTTGGAAGAGGCTTCCTAAGCTGTGCCCCTGCTGGGGTCTGTCAGGGCGAGTGCGCCTGGCAAGACTGGTGACTGCCGGCTCGGCGGGAGCTGGGTTGGCAAAAGCCCCATTGTGACTTACCTCATTACCTTGGCTTTCCTTCTTTTAAACCTCTCCTTGGAAAATTTAAGGATATATCCATCACAAGAAAAATAGAAGCTGAATTGATTGAGACCACAGGCTGAATCAAGTTAGTCATAAGGGCTATCTCATCATAGAAACTCTGAGGAGGCAAAACATGCTTTTTACCTCTGCATTGCCCCCCAGGGCACCTAATTTCGCCTAGTAAGTTCTCAGTAAGTGCAGGCAGCAAATGGTGTAGAGAAGAGCAAAGGCAGAGAGACGGAAGTTCAAACCCACTTCCTTGCTGAGATGGGAGTAGTAATGCCTGCCTCAAAAAATTGCTTAGAGGATTAAATAAAATTTTCCATTTCTCTCTGACACACACACACACACACACACACACACACACACACGTGCGCGCGCGCGCGTGGAAGCATATAATAAGTACCCAATAAAGGCTAAGAAAACTGAAATATTTATTTATAACTTACAGTTTTGCATGTTTTTCTGTTTTGCAAGAGATGCATCGCTGTATGGTGGACTGATTAACTCCATAGATCCCGAGCCACGTAAAAGTTCCTCCCACTGAGATTGTCCAAAAAGTGTGGCGCCTGAGAGGATCTACATCAAAGCTATGAGGCAGAGAGAATTGAGTGAACAAAGATGTTCCTTTGATCCCCAAATATTATTTTAGTTATCGAGGGTATACTGCTAAATCTTTATAGAACACGAAAAACTAGTATTGGACGTACTCAAATATATTTAGTCGAGATCCATTTGTTGATTGCTCTATGACATTGTGTAATCCACCAGCATGAGCTGATCCTTGAATGAGAACTGTTAAAAATCCCACAATCATGACAATCATCTGAAATGTATCTGTCCACACCACTGCTTTTAATCCTCCCTGAAATGGAGAGAATAGATGTGAGTTCTCAGAAAGGAAGGCTGCAAGTCTTCCAATTCTTTACAACCTCTCTGCTGATGCAATCTTTTTTCCTTCCTTCCTTCCTTCCTTCCTTTCTTCCTTCCTTCCTTCCTTCCTTCCTTCCTTCCTTCCTTCCTTCCTTCCTTCCTTCCTTCCTTCCTTCCTTCCCTCCCACCCTCCCTCCCTCCCTCCTTTCTTTCTTTCTCTCATCTTTCTTTCTTGATCTATGTTATGAAGAACGAGTAGGAATTTACCAGGTACAGAGGACAAGAGAGGGGAACCACATATGTGAAGGATGGAGATGCATGGCTGCCTGGAGAAATGAAAGAATGCTAGAATATATAGATTGAGGCATATACAGAATGCCCAAAGGGAGGTTGCTGAATTTGCTAGAGGCCAGAACACATGGGGTTTGGCAAGGCTACTTAAATGATTTCTTAAGAGCAATGAGAAAGCATTAAAGAGATTTACATGACGAGAGATTTTATTTGTTCGCTTCATATTGGTTTCAAGGGTGGTTGTGTGGATAACAGATTTCTGGACCAAGGAAAAGAAGGAGTGAGAGATATACTCAGAGTTGATTTCAGTAGTCTGTGCCCGAGGACAGAGGTTTGAAGCAGGTTTGCAGCAGGGTAGAGATGGAAAGAAATGGATGGACTTGAAAGATAACTGGGAGGTGAAATCAACACAACTTGTGAATAATTGAATACAGATGATGAGGAAGTGGGGAAATTAAGGATAATCATCTAGGTCTGGCTTATACAAACATGAGGGTTTTTTTGTTGTTTTTTGTAAATTTCATGACAGTAAATAAATTTGGGGGAACTGAGATGCTAGAATGCTGAGAAAAAAAGAAAAGAACTAGGAAAGAATGATAGATTCCAGACATTCATGGAGAAAGGAGTTTTAAGAGCTAGACGATGGTCAAAGAGTGAGGTGGGCAAGGCAGACTTTGCGGAGGATAAATCTCACAGCAGAACTCAGGACAGAGTGATGAGGGAAGAGGTTAGTGTGTTGGTTATCAAAACTGGATCCTCTGTAGAATACCTTGGGGAATTTGAAAACAAACAAACAAACGCCAATGTCCTAGCACCCAAGGATTCTGAATAAATTGAAGTCTGGGTTGGGATCCAGTCTTAAATATTTTTCTGAAAGCTCCCACAGGGATTCTAAAGTACAATTCTAGTTGAGAACACATGGGCAAGAGGAAAGGAAGCGAGAAAGAGGCTCCTGAAGTAATCCAGGTATAGAATCCCTGAGGATCACAGTGAGATGGAAGGAGCAAATTGGGAAAGAATAAACGAAGTGATATAAAAAAAAAAGTGCTTTGAAAATGAATAAGCATTATGAGAATGGAAGGATGTGGTATTTTTAACATTGAAAAATAGAATTGTCATCCCCAGTTACTCCTCCAGAGTGTCAAGAACTTCTGCGAAAAGATGACAGATTTCATCTTTATCTTGAGAAGAAAGAAGACGTTGGGGTTGTCCCACCATTTCTTTTGTAATTAGAATGCAATTTGATAAATAGACATTAAAGTCCCTGCCTGAGGCACTGTATTTGTATATTGTGTTCACATCCTGACTTGAGGAATAATCAATATTTACCTCCAACCTCCCGAGTAATAGTATTGTGATTTTCTCTAAAGACATTGAGCCTTCTAAATCCAAATCACAACATCAGATTTTAGTGATACGAAGACCAAATGTCACAGAGCTCAGTTTTCAGCAGCTACTTGCTATTGGTTATGCAAAAATATGCATAAACCTTATGCATACTTTTGAATTTCAGCTAGACATGAGGCAAGAGAACAAACCACTTTATCAAAAGTACATCAAAAGACAGATTATAGGGGCCTCTGGGTGCCTCAGTTGTTAAGCGTCTGCCTGCAGCTCAGGTCATGATCCCAGGGTCTTGGGATGGAGCCCCGTGTCGGGCTCTCTGTTCAGCGGGCAGCCTGCTTCTCCCTCTCCCACTCCCCCTGCTTGTGTTCTCTCTCTCACTATGTCTCTCTCTGCCAAATAAATAAATAAAACCTTCCAAAAAAAAAAAAAAGAGAGAGACAGATTATAGCCACCATGAAAATTTCTGACTCTGTAACTTCTTCATCTGTGAGACACCCCCCCAAAACACACATATTGACCTATAACCCTGATCGAGCAGTGTCACTGATGTATTTAATCAGTCTGTGTTGTTTGAAATCTAATGTTTACTTCACTAGATTGCAAGCCCCTGAATGGCAGGAATCACTTATTGTTTTAATCTCTTCCACCGTTTATCTTGGATATGCAACCATCCGCAGGATGTTAAAGAAACTGCAGCATGAGCACCACATGTTGGACAAATAAGCCACCATTGTAGTGGGGTCCGAAAGCCTGTAGCCTGGCTAGAGAGAGGAAAGATGGGACAGAGGTGCGGTAAGGGATTAGATGGGCGGATTGACTCACATCATCAAAGATTTCCAACACTAGGCTAAGAGGCCTATACTTTATCCTGGGAACAATAGGAAGTGAGAAGAGAATTGGGTCAGTTAAGTGGCATGAAGTAACAGGTGATTAAGATTAATCTTCCAGAGGCATGCGGAGTGGAGAGAAGCACTGAAACCAATTAAGAGGTAGCAAATTTAGTTCATTTTAGCTTATTGCGATTATGACAATATCCAGACTTGTTTCTGACATTACTTTTCATTTCTATTTGTGCCTTCTCTGTTTTTATCCTCTTCTCTTGCTTAAATCACTTGAGGTTTTGTCTTGTTTTAATTCCCTTTTTTCCACTTTGACATTTTGTTTAAATGGGTCCCCTTGAAATTTTGCTACAAATTTTTAAGTTAGAATCTAAATTTAAAGGATGTCTTAATCCCCAACAATTCAAAGATAATAAAATTGTCAACTCTGATTACTGTTTTCTTGATTTACATGCTATTGTTGTCCAAATGAGGGTTATTCTTTTTCTTAATCCCAAAATTACATATAATAATAATAAGTAGAAGTAGCAGTAGTATATTATATTATAAATTATAATATATAATTAGATATGTATGTTATACTATACTATACTATAAAATTACTTTTTTATCATCGAACACCAAAAATTGCTTGACTAGACTTACTAAATGTTTACTATTTTATTTTCTTATCATTACTTCTTCTGTCCAAAACTGGATCATTTTCTTTCTTCCCAAAGTACTTCCTCTAGGTTTTTCTCAGGGAAAGATAGATTAGTGGTAAATTCTCTTGGTTCTTGACAGTTCCTAAAAGTTAGTGTTGCTGAATACACAATTTTAGGTTGACAATTGTTTTCCATCAATGTTTTGAAGATATTATTTCACTGTTTCTGCCTTCCATTATTGTTGCTAAGAAGGCTGCCTTCAGTGTCCCTGGCAATGTGTCTAGTCATCCTTGTATGGATAGATGCCTTGGAGCAACTAATCTGTCACATATGGCCAGACATATAAGGAGCAGGAGCTTATTTTTAACCTAGGTAAGAGATGTGTGTCTGGAATAGAGCTATGGTAGTGAGAATGGAATGGAAAAAAAAAAAAAAAAGACAAAACTCTGTAGTGCAAAAGAAATGGTGGGAATTGTGTGTATGAAAAGGACATTTTTAAATTGTATTATTTCATGATCTATGTTCAAAGAGTATCTGATATGCACACAATACCAAAATATCTGGATGGTCTGCTCGATGATAATATAAGATTACTTTGTTTTTCTCTATAGAGGAGGAAAGAAAATCCAGCTTTCTGAAAACCAGTGCCATATTTTTAACTGGTTACTTACAGCCTCTGTCTATGAATGCCAATGATTCAGAAGAATAAAGCTTCCCATTGCAAAACATGATAAATAATAGGTGCTCAATGAATGTTTGTGGAACTAAACAGATTTTAACAATTACATAAATATGTTGCCAATACCACCCAGATTCCTTGATGAAAAACTGAGCATGTGTTAAGCCAAATGGTACTGTAATGCAAGCTTATCCATAAATAAGAAAAAACAACAAGCTGTGGAATCCTCAAGTTTACAAAATACCAGCTATCCTTGATCATTCATATATGCATTGTGCATTTCTCAATCACTAGACAGTGAAGTATATGCTATCTAGGGTTCATAATTACTGTTAACAGGCACATTGTTTTCTTGGCAGTTGCACATGGTCACTTATCCTCTGAGCAAGAAGGGATTTCTTCCATGAAATCTTTTCTTTGCCATGGCTTTCTCAAATGAGCCCAGAATCCAATTCTGCTAATGGCACTGAAAGAATTTTAAATAAAAGAACAGCACCTTCCTCAGGAAACTGTGACAGAGAAGCCAGCAAATTTCTCTTTAATTTTGGAATAGCAATTTCTGCTATAATTAGATGCCCTGTTGTTGGAGGTTTGCCCTTATCCCATATTAGGAGATGGTGCTAAATACTTTTTCACAGTTAGATACATACCAGGGTACAGTAGAATGTGCAAACAATTCCTGTTGCAAACACAGAGCCCCAGAGATCAAACCCAGTCACTAGAAAAGAAGAAAAAATATGAAAGAAGTTTCTCTGAGAAAAGTAGAAGATCAAGGTTTATGAGAAAAAAGTCACAATATTTTTGTCAGTGTTCTTTGTGGGCAAGTTGAAATCAAATTAGAATTTTCTCTTACTACATTCACCTCTGATAAAGACTGTTTTATTACAGTGTTATACTTCAACTCAGTCTATAATTTTTAGGTAATGTTAAAAGCCAAATCTTTCCTCCTAAAATTCTGTTGCTTCTGGTCTTTGCACCAACTGTTTGTTTGCTTTTTCTTAACGAAGTTAGTCTGAGTACTTTGAAACCACCTAAACATCAGCCTTGAATAAATGTGTCTCAATATAAGCACAGAGCATGATTAAATTGAATATTGAAGACTTCTAATATTATAGGTATTATTATGAAATTTATCTCAATCTTTTTTTAATTCTTGTTTCTAGGATTCTATTCCCTCAAAAAGGTCAAATATAAGTTTTAAAATAATTACTATGAGTACCTTTTACTCCTGTATTCAGATTATCGACTTCATGAAATCCATGAGATGGGATCATACATTATAAACGTCTTTAGTGGTTGTGTGTAGGCAATACCAAAACTGCCATCATTTCAGTGATTAAAAAACAGGCAAACAAACAACCAAATGACAATCAAACTGGGTGTTTGAAACCTTGTGGGCAAATCAAGTAACTAATTCTTTACCTTCTTTTCTCTTTTTTTGTTTTTTTAGATTTTATTTAAATTCAAGTTAGTTAACATATAGTATATTATTAGTGTCCGGGGGTAGAATTTAGTGATTCATCAGTTACATATTACACCCAGCGCTATTTTCAATGTTTGATTTTTGGAGCTCTCTATCATGATGACTACAGTAATTGGAGCCCCCTAACCACAGGAATGTCTCCCCAACAAGATGGATGTATATCTCTCAAGGTGAGAATGTAAGCATAAAAAGATGAAGAGTATCCAAGGGAGCATCAGTGACTCACCTTGATTGAGTGCTAGCGCAGGTGCATACACCACCACTCCTGTGTAGAGAATCTGTTGGGGAAGCAAGAGTCAAGTGAACAGTGTGAAAAGTGACACGGAAGGGAAAGCTGCCTCAAAGTTTCCTTATTGACCTTAGAGGGGTATTTCCTTCATCATGTCACTAAACATGTCATTGGCAACCACTCTAATCTTGAAATCGTTGATTACTGTCATTAGTGTGCAAAGCGGTTAATAAGCATTTGATGGAGGAAGAGCATTGGACTTTTAAAACTGTTGTGAATTTTGAGACTTTATGGCTATGGGGTATTTCTGAAGGAAACAAAGATAGACTTCAAGGTAAGGTTTTGGTTCAGCCTTTCTCTACCCACCCCCGCCCCCACGTGTAGGTCACAATGACTCAACCTCATTTCAGCATGCCGCTAAAATACGGATTTTCGAACGGAGGCAGTATGGCCCAGGGAAGACGAACGTGGGTGATCTACTTCATGAGTACATCTTTGGACTCCCAGGGTTGCAGCCACTATGCTGAAGGAAGTAGGTGCAGTCTCATTTTTATTTTAAATGGGATTTCACCATTTACAGATTCCTGTGAGGGTTTTAGCAGGCAAAAGTGTAGGAGCAGTTCAGGGAGCACTGCTTTCCTCCTTTTCTCTCTCTTAAATCCTTCAGTCAGTGATCCTTCAGTGGGAGTTTTGATTAAGAAAGGGAAGAAGGTTATTTTCCAGCAGAAAGTACATTGTGAGTTGTAAGAAGCATACCAACAGTGTGCCCCACAGGTGACCCTGGGGTACAGCATGAAGGCACCCAGAGCTAGGAAGCAGGACAGGAGTCCCAAAGGGGAGAATGGGAGTATTGTCTTTTTTTTTTTTTTTTGGAGTATTGTCTTAAAATGACTTTCAACAAAATGGGCATTTCTGGTTCAACGCAGTTAACTAGTGAAAACCAGTTATTGGACCATTTCAAACCCAAAGCAATGTGCTTTTAATGCTATCTTTTTCCTTTGTGGTTTATAATATACATTTGTTTTTTATTTATTATTTGGATGAATATACGTGGTCTGTACAATGTGGGTAACTTTCAATGTAATCACATGTCTCGAAAGTGCTATCCTTGGAAGAAAGTAGTTTCTTCTTAGTGCTAGGTCTGTCCCTTGGTTGCATTCATTGCCCTCCCCACCCCGGAGTAAACAAACCCATATCTTGTCACCCCACACTTCCCACATCTGTAGCAGCCCTTCCCCCTTACCGTCTGCACAATATAGATGACAGTGGCCGCATAGCGCACTGGTTTATTGAATCGTAGTTGTAAGTACTAGAAAGAACAGAGAGAAGGACAAGCAAAGAGTCAGTGAGTTATTTACATAAGAGCTGCTAAGAAGGTGCTTTTCTCTTGTATTCCTTTATGTCTAGTGCTTTGGATTTATAATATGACTTTATGCTATATATACTTGAGAGAACCAGAAAAATATGGATTGTTTGAAGTCAAAGAAATACCAGAGCTCTATTAAAGCTCAATTCTTGCTTAAGCTTCTCATGATAGAGAAAATAAATACTTTTTATTTTTAAATTTTTGTTGTTTGAATAAAAATTCAGAACCTCTGGCTTTCTACCCAGGGGTCTTCCTACTGACTATACTGAAGCCACTGTTTCCTTTTATATCCCATTCCCCCCAGTTTAGCCCAGACCTATATTCCCTCTTTCCCAGGTGACTCCCTCTAATTCCAATCCTTGCCCAACCATTCCATCAACCACACATCTGCCACATTGGTTCTCCTAGAGCAAGGCTCTAATCATGTTGCTCTTTTTCTTAAAACCTTCAGTGACTCTCTATCATTGACAAAGTGTACACCCCACACTTGATATTCTCTACTGTCTGATCTATACCCTTCCTAAGTCACACCACTAGCCCTCCCTTTGTTTATTCTCCACATAAAATCACTGTGTGTTTTTCAATCAACATGCTTTGTACTTCTCAGACTTTTGTTTTCTTTGCCCTGCTCAACCCTTACCCTAAGAAAATAACTATCTTATTTGTAGACCTTCCTTCTTCAGACGATAGATTTAGTACACTGTGAGTCAGTCCAGTGGGTGTGTGACTGAGGGCACCAGATATAAGGAAAATATTCTTAAAGAGGTAAAGAAGTCAGTGAGGAGTCAAGTCTCAGATGTCATAGGATGGAAAATGATGCAAAACTTTTGCGGTGAGGACAACTTAGGTTCAAATCATACACCTTTGGAGGGATTCATTTAATGCACTAAACAATGGCTTTCTTTTCTAAAATTGGTGCTTATAAGGCTCCAGTGACATAGTATATGATAATGCCAAGTACAAGCACAAGAATATAGTGGGACCTTAGTGACTGTAACAGTCACTGTGAGTGCAATGCCTGAGCTTACTGGCGCTCACTATTCCAGTACATGCTGATGGCTTCTAAATGCACCTGTGATCATTTGCTTAAGGGCTTTATTTCAGCCCTTGCACGGGGCAGGCTAGAAGTGCCCGGGGGTGTTATCATTGGCTGAAAGCCAGTGACCCAAGGGAGTTAGACAAAAAATATTCAGGCTTCTTTGCCGGTCAGGAAGGACAACCTTGAGACATGATCTGTATGTCTTCCAGAGGTCCCCAGTGAGACTGAACCTCAATTGCTCACAGTAGTAATCTGTTCAAAAACACACCTTTTATTGGCTTCATGTCCTTCCATATTTTAATTGCCACTTACCTACCAATGTTAAATGAAATACTTCCCCCAAAATGACTTGCATTCAAATCCTTGTCTCAGGGTTTGCTTCTGGGGGAACATAACTTAAACCAAATATAATGTAAGTGGTGACTTTAAAAATGCTTATGTAAAAAGTTGTGTCCTGCTGATGGGAACTTTTTTGCCCCGTGACATAAAAGAACTCAAGACAGGCTGCTGGAGGATAAGGCCAAGTGTGATATAAACAATTTGTCTCATCTGAGTTCCTCTAGACCTACCAGCCACTAGCTAATGCATTAGCTGATGGCGGTCATATACAAGGCCACAGTGAGACCAGGAGGAGAACCTTACTATTTTACTGGACCCTACTGAGCCCACACCAAATTGCTGACCCATAGAATTGTGAGCAAATAAAATTGCTGTTCTAAGAAATTTTGGGGGGTGGGGAGGGTGATATGTTACACAACAATACATAAGTAATATAAAAATTGGTACCAGGAGTGGAGAAATGTTGTAACAAAGCCCCAGAATAATGCGGTATTGGCTTTGGGGCTGGGTGGCACCTGAGGTTTGGGAAAGCAAAGGGGAAATTATTCCCCCAAAATGGAAAGATAATGAGGAAACTGCTATAGGAATCTTCACAAAGTCAAGGGTTTTAACATCTCACTTTAGTTCCACTAAATTCAGCCAATTCAGTCCAACTGGAGAGGCAGTACTGAGAAAAAGATATGTGAAAAAAAAATAAAAGAAGTGGTTCAGAAGTAAGACTCCCTGAATTTTAGTTTGAGCTTTGCCACTGTGACCTAAGCCTTTGGTTTCTCATCCATGAAAGAAGAAAGACAATTCCAACTGTGTAATAATCCACCTGAAAGAATGTATTTACCCAGCCTTTCAATTACTCCCTCCCTCACTCAGTGGTCCTCTTGGGTGTGTATTTATCTATCACTACAATCAGAAGTAAAAATGGAAGTTCAACCAAAGAGTCGCATGCTTCATGCCTGCATTTGAAAAAATTGCACAGGTAACACTTCCCATCATTGTATTTGATTATTTTCAAAACCCCAGGCCTGATAGAACCATATTCTTTTCCATCTTAGTGAATAATAAGTCCACTTCTCATGTTGGTTCAAACTCAGATACCATGGATCCATTCTTTACTCCTCTCTTTCTCTCACTCCCCACATCAACTTCATAAAGGAACCCTGGTGCCCAAGTCCCACTCTCAGAATAGAGCCACTTGCATCATCTCCTCTGTAGCTACTGTAATACCATCAGCTCTTGTCTGGCCTACAGCAGGAGCCTCCTAACTAGACCCCCTGCTACAGCAGTCAAAACCCCAGACTCATTGCCAACATCCAGCTAGAGCAACACTCAAGATGCAAATCACATCATGTCATTCCTCTGCCCAAACACTGTCGTGACCCACCTCATGGAGAGTAGAAGTCAAGTCTTACAATGACCTAAAGGCTTTATAACATTGGCTCAAACCTTCTCAGACCCTGAATATCCATCTTAAATGAAACATTTTGTAGCATCATTTACTGTGCTGGAATAATATTCGATAATGACATCTTATGCACATCTAATTTTTGAAAGCTTAAATTACTACAACACCACAAATATAATTTAAAGGAGAAATAAAAGGAAAGAAATTTACCCCCCACAGTATGTCATCTATAATGTTTAGAAACCACCGTAAAAGATGATATTAAAAAACAGTAGCCTGGGGCGCCTGGGTGGCTCAGTTGGTTAAGCGACTGCCTTCGGCTCAGGTCATGATCCTGGAGTTCCGGGATCCGCATCGGGCTCCCTGCTCAGCAGGGAGTCTGCTTCTCCCTCTGACCCTCCCCACTCTCATGTGCTCTCTCTCTCTCATTCTCTCTCTCAAATAAAATAAATAAAATCTTAAAAAAAAAACAGTAGCCTGTGCATTATTATAATGAAAAAATTTGGATTAAAGAGAATTAAGCAGTTCAGAACCCGTTTAGTTTAAGAAGTCCAAGAAAAATAAGAAAGCAGGCAGACACCAGCCTGAATAAGAACAGACTAGATTTATTAGTGTGTGCTGAGAGAAAGAAGGCAATAACTAATGCCAAACCATCACTTCTATGGAGATAATGAAGCTGTATGACACTGCAAATGAGCTGAGCCTAATCTATAACGTGAGGGTAAGAACGATCCCTCATGCTTTGACATGGGACAGGCTAGTGATAAAGTTGTGCAGATGGCACATCTTGGTCTTGAAATCCCACTGTATATCAAAGAATTTAAATCAGTTGGCTATGTTAGTCACCATACAATACATCATTAGTTTTTGATGTGGTGATCCATGATTCATTGATTTCGTATAACGTAACATAATAAAATTAAATAAAATTAAATTAAATAAAAAAATAAAAATTTTTTAAAAATTAAAAAAAGAATATAAAAAAATAATAAATCAGTTGGCTATCGCTGTATAATACTCACCCTGAAACTCATTGGCTTAAAAACAAAGGATTGAATCAACTATACTGCAATTTAAAAAATAAAATAAAAATAAAAAAATAAATGTAAAAAAGAATTTCATATATTTCATAAATTTGCGGATTGGCTGGGTTATTTCTCTACTTGCTTCCCGAGGGCCCTCATGAGACTGCGATCAGCTGAAAGGTCAGCTGGGTGAGAAGGTCCACGTGGCTTCACTCACATGTCTGCTAGTTGTGTTGGCTATTGGCTAGGGTGCCTCTGTTCTCCTCTGTGTGTCTGCTCATCCTCCAGAAGACGGACCAGCTAGCCCAGCTTCCTGATATGGCAGTGCCAGGACAGCCTTCCAAGAGGGCAAAAGCAGAACCTATATACAATCATGAGGCCTAGGCTCCAAATTCACACATCGCTTCTGCCACATTCTGTTGGTCAAAGCAAGTCACAAGGCCATCCCAGATTCAAGGGGTAGAAAAATAGACTCCACCTCTTTCAGTCCTTAGTACTTTAAAAGACCCTGGAAAGAATGTCTATGGATGGGTAACAGGGAATGGAGGATGAACAAAGAAACTTAACACATTCAAGCTTCTCTAAAGAGCTCAAGTGGTATAAATTTGGGGATAGTAACCACACAAACAACAATAATAATAAATAATAATATAAAACTCTTATGTGGCATTTACCATTTGTCAGGTTCTGTTAAAAGTATTTGCATGTAATACCTCGATTACTCGTCACAGACATCCGGTGAGACGGTTCCTTTTATTATCACTATTCCACATATGTGGAAATCAGGCACAGAGAAGCTAAGCAATTTTCCCAGTCATGCCACTGATGGGTGGCAGTGTTGGCATTTAAAGCCAAATAGTCAGGAGGTCATGCTTTTAATCCTTGTGCCTTCTGCCAATTCTTATAAAGCAAAAGGCAATCCCCAAATCGCCCCTTATGTACTTTACATAATCGATAGTCCTTATTATTAGGGTACTAAAAATTTAAAAATATGTAGAGGGCAACAAACTTTATAAATTAAATTCAATGAAACACTTACATTTCCTATAACTGTATTAACTTAATAATTAAAAGACAGTCTCAAATATCCTTAGTCACATATTTGCAATTGGTTTAAGGAAGTAACTGAACTGCTTTACTAAAACCAGTTACAACGAACTGGGTATTGAGTAGCACATCTGGAATAGATTGCTCAGTAAAGGTTTCAATAATTTCAAGAGAATGTTTTTATTCCATTCTAATTTTGGGGAAATAGACTAATTTATAGTGTGTGTGTATAACTTCTTATTTTAAAAAAGTTAACATTATTGGGCACCTCGGTAGCTTAGGTGATTAAGCGGCTGCCTTCGGCTCAGGTCATGATCCCAGGGTTCTGGGATCAAGCTCCGCGTTGGGCTCCCTGCTTAGCATGGAGTCTTCTCCCTCTCCCTTTGCCCCACTCCCCAGCTCATGCTCTCTCTCTCAAATAAATAAATAAAATCTTTTTAAAAAAAAGTTAACATTATTATGTAGCAAAGTACTACTAATTTCTATTTGCAGTAGGTTTTGAACATGAGGGCATTAAAAAATTTCTAAGTATGTGGTGGTACAATTATTCATTGCATATTATGTGCCTTACATACTGCAAGACACCTGGTGTCCCTGCTCAGGCCCCCTAAACTCAAGTAGTGCCCCCCACTCATTTTGACAACCAAATTACCCTATAAATATTCAAAGCCCCCTGTGTCTGACACCACACCCACTGGAACTGCTACTCCACCGAGTGGGGCCCCCCACCTCTTTGATCTCATCTCTTGCCTTTCTCCCCTTGGCTCACTCTTCTCCAAGCACACCGATTTCTTTGCTGTCCTTCAAACATGCTAATCACATTCCCCTTTTAGGGCCTTCGCATCTGTTGTTACTTTAGCTTGGGATGTTCTTCCCTCCCATGGTGCAATTGCTTGCTTTATCCGGGTCCCCAATTAAATGCCCAATTATCCCTCAAGTCTCACCTAACCACCCCATATGAATTGTCGGCATTCTCCACCCAAAGCAGAACTACATTCTACCTTATCTTATTTACTTTTTCTCTATTGCACTTAGTAGGGCAGGATAGCATTTTGATTCAGCATGCCATCTCTAAAGTTAGATGGCTCAGGTTTGAAAAACGGCCACTTGTTAGTGAAATTGGGCAAGTTACTTAACTCTATGTGCCTCATGTTTCTAGTCTGTTAAATGGGGATGATAATAATAGAACCTATCGAAGAAGGTGATTTGAAGGCCAAATGATTTAATCATGTAAAGTAGCTAGAGCAGTGTTCAGCGCAAAGTCAAATAGCAAACGCTTTTCTGTTATGATTGTCTTACATGGAATGTTTCTTGATCACCTTCTCTGCTATAAAGTAAGTTCCATGAGAGCAGGGGTTTGGTTTAATACTTTATCTTCAGGGTCTAGAGTGTTCCCGGAACATAGAAGATGCTTAATGAGTATCGAATGGATTATGGAATTGGTTGTAAAAATGATTTTCCTCATTTGGGTAGTTTATTTTTTTTAATAATTTAAAAAGCTCTTTTACACTTAACTAAACCTCTGCGAAAGAAGGGAGGTATTATTTTCTGCGTCGAAACCTGAGCTGATAAATACTTAGTAACTTGTACAAAGTCATCCTATTATTAAGCAATGGACTTTGAAATCAAACTCCCATTTTCTGACTCTTCTCTTTCTCTCTCTGTCTTCCTCGCTCTAGCAGTTACTGACTCAATTCTTTTTAAAATGCCAGCAATGCATTTGGCAGTCAAACCTTAATAACTGAATGGAAAAACCTAAGATATATTTATGTTTTCAGAAGTACACTAATGAGCAGCGAGGATATGTGCATATATATTGTAGGACTAACCATAAATTGAGTCGTTTCCCCTTGAATTACATCCCAGACAGTAGCTGTTGCATTACCTAATTCCAGTCACCTACTTTTGGTAGGGAGGGGAGTTTCAGACTGGATATATGATTATGATTATCTGCAGAATCACAAGTTTTAAAACCTTCTGTAAAGTGTTCCTTTGCCGAAGTGGCTTTTGAAGTCCAGAGTATCCTTTATAATCATTTAGTTTAAAGAGTTAAAAAAAAAAAAAGAGGTCTGTTAAGAGTCCTCTGCTGTGACTTGGTAGGGATGGTGTTGGATAAGGAAAATAAACACCTTTCTCATAGAAACTGATTTATGATCATGCTTAAATATTGGACATGCAAATTCAGTTTTTAACATGCTATTTTTCTTGAGAAGTATTGCAAAATCATGCCTCATTTTGTTTTCATCCACATAAACCCCATATATATATCATTTAGCAATTCCCTCCCATTAAAATGTTTTCTAATTTTTTTAAAAACATTACCATTTCTCCACTGGTAGGAATAACCTATATTAAAGTACTCAGCTCTAGTATGTGACAGAAAGGGATAAAGATGAAATGGGTTCTCAGTAGGCCTTATCTACTCTACAATCTTGACTAAGCCATTTATCTCAGTCTCAGTTTTCTTATCTGGAAAATGACAATACTTACAGTGTATGTTCTGCTTGCTTTTCAGAAGACTGATGTGAATAAAACAAGTATTTTCAGCTCTCTTTCATTGAGACTCTCCTACAAGTCAGACAATGCATTAGGGGTTTACAGATAGGTTCTCATCTAATCATTGAGATACCCTTGTCAGATTGGCTCCATATTTTCATTCTACAGATGGAAAAACTATTGTGTGTCCAAACATAAGCTTTTCCCAATAATAAGTATTTTGGTTTTTTTTTAAAGATTTTATTTATTTATTTGACAAAGAGAGAGACACAGCGAGAGAGAGAATACAAGCAGGGGGAGAGGGAGAGGGAGAAGCAGGCTTCCCACAGAGCAGGGAACCCGATGTGGGACTCGATCCCAGGACCCTGAGATCATGACCTGAGCCGAAGGTAGACGCTTAACGACTGAGCCACCCAGGCACCCACAACGAAATGTGTTTTTACCATGATGCATCATCATCCCCAAAATAAATCTGCTTCTCAACTATCCCGTGTTATTAAGACGATGTGTATTATTAGAGAGTGGGGAAAAAAAAAGTCCAAGGGGAGAGAAAATAGCAACTCTTTCCAAAATGAAGAAAATAGAAGAGTTGTCTTACCTCGTAGGTGCTGGTGATGCCGGATCTGTAGAACACGGGGACAAAGAGTTCTGACGTGAGGATGATGACAAGTGCATACGCGATGAAGAAGAGCATGAAGGATGCCCCAAAGCGGTACACCTCGGAGGGGGCCCCCAGGACAGTGACAGCTGACATGAAGCTGGCTGTGAGAGACAGCGCTACAGGGCCAAAGCTCATTTGCCTTCCCCCGACCAGGAACTCCCTTGAAGTCGCCTTTTTCCTCTCCTTAATAGCAAAGAACACCCCAATTCCAGAGGAAATGACAAAGAGGGCTGCAAATACAACATAATCCCAAACTGTGAAGCTCTTCGCCTCCATGCTGGGAAGTATGGCACCAGAGAGTTGCTTCAACCAGATCTCAGGGAGAAGTTGTTTCCAAAAGCAAAGCTCAGGGCAGTAGATGTTTTTGCCAAGAGAAGAAACTGTGATTTTGGGAAGAGAATGATGACCACAGGCACTTCAGTGGAACTTCAGACACCAAACTGTACTTGGGGAAGACCTCAGAAGTTGACGACAAAGAAGAATCTGGTAATGGTATTGGTACCAACAGATGAGAACTTGAAATCTGACCCGGCCGGGAGCTGTCTGTTCCCCTACTAAAGCATGTGCCAGAGAAGGAATTCAGATGTGTTCTGAAATTAATAACCATGGGGGTGGAATGGACTTGCCAGATAACATGCTCTTTTATCTTCTAGATTTTTTTGATTTAAGGTTAAACATTATCGAGGGAAAAATGGAAGTGATACAAGTTGACCATCTCAGCATTTTTAATTAGTAAAATGGAATCTGCAATATGCAACATCACCCTCAGGGGTTGTCTTTTACCTGAATAAGGGAGGGTGGTGGAGGGGTACCTGTAATTTTCCGAGGCTGTGGGTGTGGAAGGAAAAGAGTAGAGGACTGCCAATCAAGAGACCTTTGCTCAAGTTGGCTCAGTTGTAAGCAAGCTGTGTAATTGTTGGCAAATCATTTAACCTTTCTGAGCTTCAACTGGAACATGGGGGTATTAAGACCTTAACGGGTTATTAGAGTCTTTAAGTGTCTCAAACTTTCTACCCTCTTTTCTCTGATCTGTAAAATGAAAGTTACTAATATCTACCTCATTGGCTATTATTGGTGTTTAGAGCAGAGCCCTCCTGAACATAATAGTTGATTCTCTCTTGACTCAGAAAATGGACTGTAGTCCTCTGTTTTATCTCCCTGTCTCTCCTTCATGTTTGGTATTTACAACACTTGCACTCGTAGGCCAAGTCAGAGTTAGTTTAGGACAAATGAGAAAAGGTAGGTGAAAATCCAGTTATAGATTCCCGTTTCTGTTCTTGTTAGAGGGTCAATTGTCCTGAAGTATCCCCACTAAGCCTTTGGGGGACAATTTCTCTATTGTTCTCTATTGTTCATAGTTCTCCTCTTTCTCAATGACCTTCCCTGAGACCTAGCTCTACAAAGCCTGGTTATTCCATGAGATCTAGTTCCTGTCTCCTCTGCTCTGTGAAGCCTTCCTTGACTCACACCTGCCCTCTCCACCCCAGCTCCTGTGAGAAGCAGCCTCCCTTGGTACTCACTTTGAACTCTGAGAGTATCCTCAGCTATTTTAAAGAACCTATATATATGTGTCTGTATAAGGCGGTCAGCTGTTGTAGATGACCAGCTTCTGAAAGATAGAGGCACAAGGCCTGGTCCATAGTGATCAAGAAATAGTAGCCACTGTAGAAAATAAGGAAATTGGGTGCCTGGGTGGCTCAGGCGATTAAGCATCTGCCTTTAGCTCAGGTCATGATCTCAGGGTCCTGGAATTGAGCCCTGCATCAGGCTCCTGCTCAGCAGGGAGTCTGCTTCTCCCTCTCCCTCTGCCCCTCCCTCCCACATGTGTTTGCTCTCGCTCTCTCTCAAATAAATAAATAATCTTTTTAAAAAAAGAAAATAGGGAAATAATAAAGCAAAAGAAGAAAATATAAATTATTCAATATGCCCCAAACCAGAAACATTTTGGTCAAACAGAGGAAATTCTAATTTTGCTTTTGACATCTGGATAACTGAACACATCTTTGATTATTTGTTTAATCTGGATACTGTCTTCACTCCCTACTTTGCTCCATGGATTTCAATTAGGCCACAGGAAGCTCTGATGGCCAAGATACACTTTTAGTCACAAATAAATATGTAAAGACTCTGCCAGGAACTATCTGTGTCTTGCTGTTAAAATTCCTCCCGTAAATTTGCAGACTTGATATGTTCCGTGTTAATGGGAAACTAGGCCTTTAATATTTTTATTTTAACCTAGGCTTTTAATTATTTTTATCATGCAGTATTATAATTATATAATGGGGTTTTGTAACAGTCTCAGCAGAAAATCAGAACTCCGGTTTTCAGAGACTTGACTACCTTACGCTTTAATATTAACACCAACTAAGAGTTAATATTCAATCCACAAGGCATGTGAACAACTTGTTCCGGTCAGGTGAATATTTGTTCAAAACATTATCATGTTTTGAATGATATATCATTATCAGATAATGATATATCCTTGAGGTCCCAGGGTTAAATACCAGAAGCTTGCAGCTGATGAATCTATGAGTACTGCTGTTTTTAATGAACCACTGTCAAGACACAGTATTGTCTACATAACTTCCATTAGTCTTAGATTTCAAAACCATGGGGAAGTAGACTGGTTAATGGTTTGGTATGTGAAGGAAGCTTCATGCCTCTCTTAATAAAATATTCCTTGCTCTCAACATTTTGTTGACTATAGGCACAGCATCAATTTATTAAGTTAATTCTCAATTATTTCCCATTTAAAAAAAATCTTTTTCTCCCTTCAGTAGCGTTCAGTGTCTTCAAACTCTCTTCCTCCTTCCCAGAGGAACTCACTCTATGCAAGATTCATGATGATTACAAGGCATAGAATCAACTTATTCATAACTTTTCAGGGAAAACAACAGAACCAGCACATTCAATGGCTATATCAATTATTTTTTAAAAAATATATTTGTTTGTTTATTTATTTATTTATTTATTTATTTACTTGAGAGAGAGAGCAGGGGAAGGGGCAGAGGGAGAGAGAGATAAGCATACTGCCTGCTGAGTGGGGAGCCTGACATGGGGCTTGATCCCAGGTCCCTGAGATCATAACCTGAGCCAAAGTCAAGAGTCAGACGCTAAACTGACTGAGCCTGCCAGGTGCCTCAATGACTATATCAGTTAGAAGGCACATCCCTACATCATAAATATTAACATGGAAGGGAGGGGAAATGTACTTCTTTGATCTGGAGAAACCCCAGTATCTCCTGCACCCTTCTGCAGGTGCTCCAAATGCAAACATTTGCACCTTATTCCTTAGTGTCAGGTGGAAAACTTTGTTAGAAGGTAAGACATCATCACCTGCTCCCCCTAACACACACACACACACACACACACACACACACACACACACACACACACATTCTCCCCTAATGAGGCTCCATTATCCAATTACCCACTGCCTAATAGGTTAGAATTATTGTTGTTATCAGTAATAGTCTCCTTAGTGTAAAATAGTTCTGCACTTTGTTTGGAGCAAGTTCTAATGGGAGAAAACAGAGAGTTTGAGAACACTGAATGCTACCAAAGGGAGGAAAGGGTAAAGAAACTGACAAGATTAGACATCTGGAGGAATAGTATTGGAGACGGCATAGGAATGAAGACAAGAAAATAGTACAAGAATCTGTCTTGTGGCAGAGACATTTCTCAAAACCAGTGTCAGGAGAACCAAAAGGGTCCTAACAGTGAAAATAATTAATATTAAATGTTAAAATTGTTAGAATTTTTTCCAGCTCTATTAAGATATAAGTGCCATATAACATTGTATAAGATTAAGATGTATAATGTGATGATTTGATACACTTATATATTGCAAAATGATTACCATAAAAGGGTTAGTTGACTACATAATTTCCCATAATTACCTTTTTGGGGGATGGGGAGTGAGAACATTCAAGATCTATTCTCTTAGTATCTTTTAGGTATATAATGCCATATTGCTAACTATAGTCACCATGTTGTACATTAGGTCCCCAGATAAATGTTAAATTTTTGTCATGCTGTACTGGAGTGTAATTCCCTTCTGTATCTCAACCTCTGTGGAAAAGCTGCTACATCACTGAGGTTATATCGGTGTATATTCATCATTACACTAAAGGGAAAAGAGGTTGTGATCACCTTTGGGTTCAAAATGCAGAAAGAGAAAGGAAAACTATTGAAGGAAGTATGACACATAGGGGAGACTGAGAACCCAGAACCCAGAAGAAACAAAAATTGGAAAAAGACCTCCTGACAGTATGATCTTTGATACTGAGGTATGGAAGAGCATTTGGTATCCTATTCTATCAAAGTCAGGAGCTTTCTAGTCTTTTCTTTTTTTTTTTTTTCTTTTGCCTTTGTCTTTCACTCTTTCTTTCTTTCTTTCTTTCTTTTCTTTCTTTCTTTTTTCTTTCTTTCTCTTTTCTTTCTTTCTTTCTCTTTCTTTCTTCTTCTTTCTTTCTTTCTTCTTTCTTTTCTTCTCTTTCTTTCTTTCTCTCTCTTTCTCTCTTTCTTTCTTTCTTTCTTTTCTTTCTTTCTTTCTTTCTTTCTTTCTTCTTTCTTTCTTTCTTTCTTTCTTTATTTTATTTCTTTCTTTCTTTCTTTCTTTATTTCTTTCTTTCTTTCTTTCTTTCTTCCTTCCTTCCTCCCTCCCTTCCTTTCTTCCTTACTTCCTTTCTTCTTAATGTAAAAAGAAGGGTGCTCTGAGAAGGGTGGAGGATTTAGGGCACCGAGGATTTGACACTTGAATTTCATTTACATACTCTCACTAAAGAAAAAAGCTATTCCTAAGCCTTGGTGTAATATAGTGGAAAACATCCTTTATCTGCATCAAGAGACCCAGTTTCTTTCTCTACCCTGTCACTAAGCTGTTTTGTGATTTTGTTACTATTTTCTCTAGTTCTTAGTTACCACATTTGTAAAAATGATGGTATATCCTATTAATAATTAGATACCTAGATTAATATAAGTAACTAAATCACTTTTCAAGTCTACTCAACTGTTACCTTCTTTGATCAACCTATTTAAATTGCAAACAACCACTTCCAGATCTTTCTTCTCCACTTTATTTTTTTCTTCAAAAATGTATCCTCTACTAATATACTATATAATATTTTATTTTTTTAAAGATTTTTATTTATTTATTAATTTGAGAGAGAGGGAGCACGAGCAAAGGGAAGAGCAGAGGCAGAGGGAAAGACTGCACTGAACACAGAGCCTGATGCGGAGCTCCAATCCTCAACCCTGAGATCATGACCAGAGCTGAAATCAAAAGTCAAATGCTTACCCGACTGAGCCACCCAGGTGCCGTACTGTATATTTTAAATATTAACATCCCTCCACTAAAATGAAAACTTTCTGAAGGGATTTATCTATTTTGTTCTCAGAGGTACGCTCAGTATCTAGAAATTTCTGTCCCATAACAGACACGCCATAAATTAAACTAAATTATATAAATTCTAGGGGTCCATTCCATCTTTATAATCTACATTTAATTCCTATTTTCCTGAGGGGAAAAAGGGAAAAACTAAGAAAAAACTCTTCAAGATTTGTTTTAAAGCTGAAATATTAATCTACCTCCAAACACAAACTGAAATTTATATTCCACTCTATCAAGTTCCCAAATTCATTGTAGCTAAATGTGACCATGTTTAAAACTTTATTCACTCATTCTATAATACTTAACAAATGTGAAGAGATGGTAACTCAAACCCTTAAGAGGCAAATTTCAAAGTCCAGCAGATAATGTTGTTTAAAACAGACTAATGATATCACACATCTACTGTAAACAAGTAGAACATTTGAAAGGAATATCCAGTTGGAAGGGCAAATGAGCATGAGGATCAGAGTCCTTCAATAATTGCCCTTAAGTACCAAGCAACCCTTCCGTGATAGAACAACAACTCCTCAGTGCTAAATAAGCATAATGGAAAAAAACATTTCCTGTTTAGTTCAGGCTTTAAGGCATTGAAATAGAACTTTTGAATAAGTATTAAAAGGACACAGAATCTGCTATTCATCTGACATGTTCATGTATCATTTTGGTCCTATATGGCTATAAAAATCTAAAAATTTTTTAAATTAAAAAAATAATAAAAATCTGTAAAAATTAGTGTCAATAGTCCCACTTTACAAATGGAAAAGAAGAGTACATACAAGTGCGTTGTCCAAGGTCAAGAGCAAGTTCATTCAGCTTCTGAGAAGTGGTTTTAGACTCAAGTAGAACCTGGATAATTCCAAAATCTATGTTGTTTATACTATTTCCTACAAAGACATTTTTTTTGTTTCAAATTTTTATTTAAATTCTAGTTAGTTAACATATAGCATAACATTGGTTTCAGGAGTAGAATTTCGTGATTCATCACTTACATACAACACCCAGTGCTCATCACAAGTGCCCTCCTTGATACCCATCACCCATTTAGCCCATCCCCCAGCCACCTCCCCTCCGTCAACTTTCAGTTTGTTCTCTATATTTAAGAGTCTCTTATGGTTTACCTCCCTCTCTCTTTTTTTTCTTCCTTCCCCTATGTTCATCTGTTTTGTTCCTTAAATTGCACACATGAGTGAAATCATATGGTCTTTATCTTTGACTGACTTATTTGCTTGGCATAATACATTCTAGCTCTATCCATGTTGTTGCAAATGGCAAGATTTCATTCTTTTTTATGGCTGAGTAACATTCTATTGTATATATATTACAAAGACATTTTCAGCTTATTCACTTTCCAGCTGTAATGGACAGACTTTTTAAAAGTCTTGAAGGAGTGCCTGGATATGGTTCAGTTGGTTAAGTATTCGACTCTTGATTTTGGCTCAAGTCATAATCTCAAGGTCATGAGATCAAGTGTAACATTAGGCTCTGTGCTGGGCATGGAGCCTCCTTAAGATTCTCTCTCTCCGTCTCCCTCTTCCCTTCCTCCCCATTCGCATGTCCTCATGCACACATATGCTCTCTCTATATATAATATATATATATAAAAAAATATTGAAGAAAAATCTAGGTTTTTCTTTACATTTTTATTGTATTGTTAATCTCCATATATTACATCATTAGTTTGTGATGTAGTGTTCCATGATTCATTTTTTGTGCATAACACCCAATGCTCCAAGCAGAACGTGCCCTCTTTAATACCCATCACCAGGCTAACACATCCTCCCACCCTCCTCCCCTCTAGAAACCTCAGTTTGTTTTTCAGAGTCCATCGTCTCTCATGGTTCATCTCCCCCTCCGATTTATTCCCCTTCATTCTTCCCCTCCTGCTATATTCTTCTATTTTTTTTCTTAACATATATTTGTTTCAGAAGTACAGATCTGTGATTCAACAGTCTTGCACAATTCACAGTGCTCATTAGCACATATCCTCCCCAATGTCTATCACCCAGCCACCCCATCTCTCCCAACCCACCCCGACTCTAGCAACCCTCAGTTTGTTTCCTGAGATTAAGAATTCCTCATATCAGTGAGGTCATATGATACATGTCTTTCTCTGACTGACTTATTTCACTGAGCATAACACCCTCCAGTTCCATCCACGTCGTTGCAAATGGCAAGATCTCATTCCTTTTGATGGCTGCATAATATTCCCTCGTATATATATATACCACTTCTTCTTTATCCATTCATCTGTCGATGGACATCTTGGCTCTTTCCACAGTTTGGCTACTGTGGACATTGCTGCTATAAACATCGGGGTGCACGTACCCCTTGGGATCCCTACATTTGTATTTGGGGTAAATACCCAGGAGTGCAATGGCTGGATCGTATGATAGCTCTATTTTCAACTTTTTGAGGAACCTCCATACTGTTTTCCAGAGGGGTTGCACCAGCTTGCATTCCCACCAACAGTGTAGGAGGGTTCCCCTTTCTCCACATCCCCGCCAACATCTGTCATTTCCTGACTTGTTAATTTTAGCCATTCTGACGGGTGTGAGGTGGTATCTCATTGAGGTTTTGATTTGGATTTCCCTGATGATGAGCGATGTTGAGCACTTTTTCATGTGTCTGTTGGCCATTTGGATGTCTTCTTTGGAAAAATGTCTGTTCATGTCTTCTGCTCATTTCTTGATTGGATTATTTGTTCTTTGGGTGTTGAGTTTGATGAGTTCTTTATAGATTTTGGATACTAGCCCTTTATCTGATATGTCATTTGCAAATATCTTTTCCCATTCTGTCAG
This sequence comes from Zalophus californianus, assembly GCF_009762305.2. Lineage (NCBI taxonomy): Eukaryota > Metazoa > Chordata > Mammalia > Carnivora > Otariidae > Zalophus > Zalophus californianus. The sequence goes on from NC_045605.1 coordinate 79,900,266, forward strand.
TTGTCTTTTGGTTTTGTAGACTGTTTCTTTTGCTGTGCAAAAGCTTTTTATCTTGATAAAATCCCAATAGTTCATTTTGCCCTTGCTTCCCGTGCCTTTGGCGATGTTTCTAGGAAGAAGTTGCTGTGGCTGAGGTCCAAGAGGTTGCTGCCTGTGTTCTCCTTTAGGATTTTGATTGACTTCTGTCTCACATTGAGGTCTTTCAACCATTTTGAGTCTATTTTTGTGTGTGGTATAAGGAAATGGTCCAGTTTCATTCTTCTGCGTGTGGCTGTCCAATTTTCCCAACACCATTTGTTGAAGACACTGTCTTTTTTCCATTGGACATTCTTTCCTGCTTTGTCAAAGATTAGTTGACCATAGAGCTAAGGGTCCATTTCTGGGCTCTCTTTTCTGTTCCATTGATCTATGTGTCTGTTTTTATGCCAGTACCATACTGTCTTGATGATGACAGCTTTGTAATAGTGCTGGAAGTCCGGAATTGTGATGCCGCCAGCTTTGCTTTTCTTTTTCAACATTCCTCTGGCTATTCGGGGTCTTTTCTGCTTCCATACAAATTTTAGGATTATTTGTTCCATTTCTTTGAAAAAAGTGGATGGTATTTTGATGGGGATTGCACTGAATGTGTAGATTGCTCTAGGTAGCATTGACAGCTTCACAATATTTGTTCTTCCAATCCATGAGCATGGAACGTTTTTCCATTTTTTTTGTGTGTCTTCCTCAATTTCTTTCATGAGTATTTTATAGTTTTCTGACTACAGATCCTTTGCCTCTTTGGTTAGATTTATTCCTAGGCATCTTATGGTTTTGGGTGCAATTGTAAATGGGATCGACTCCTTAATTTCTCTCTCTTCTGTCTTGTTGTTGGTGTATAGGAATGTCACTGATTTCTGTGCATTGATTTTATATCCTGTATGAGTTCTAGCAGTTTTGGGGTGGAGTCTTTTGGATTTTCCACACACAGTATCATATCATCTGCAAAGAGTGAGAGTTTGACTTCTTTGTTGCCGATTTGGATGCCTTTGATTTCCTTTTGTTGTCTGATTGCTGTGGCTAGGACTTCTAACACTATGTTGAATAGCAGTGGTGATAGTGGACATCCCTGCCGTGTTCCTGACCTTAGGGGGAAAGCTCTCAGTTTTTCCCCATTGAGAATGATATTCGCTGTAGGTTTTTTCATAGATGGCTTTTATGATATTGAGGTATGTACCCTCTATATCCCTATACTCTGAAGAGTTTTGATCAAGAAAGTATGCTGCACTTTGTCAAATGCTTTTTCTGCATCTATTGAGAGAATATTATGATTCTTGTTCTTTCTTTTGTTAACATATTTATCACATTGATTGATTTGCGGATGTTGAACCAACCTTGCAGCCCAGGGATAAATGCCACTTGGTCGCGGTGAATAATCCTTTTAATGTACTGTTGGATCCTATTGGCTAGTGAAAAATCTAGGTTTTTCTATCCTGTCAATCTACGCAGTGACTACCAACATATCTCCAGTGAAATAGAGCAGTGATAACTGAAGCCCCTTGTGTCCTGTAATACTGTCATCTTCTCAATACCTTATCAATCAGTCAATCAAATGTCAAATGAATTCAAGCTAATTGTAATATTAAGTGATTTTTATTTATTCACACTCTTTAGAAATACACTTGAACAATAGAATATAGTTGGCAAGTTCTGATGTAATTTTATCAGTTGCTATGGAAACACCTTTGTTCCTAATTTCCTATCCATTCCAGGGTTCTTCGTGCCACCCTTACCACCACTAGACACCGCTATGATTGAATGGCTTTTTTGCATCTCCTGAACACTTGTTATTACTAGGAATACACAAATATGTCCTAGCCTCAAAGGCAACATCAAAAGAAAACTGCGAAAATGTGCAATGGTGACTGCAACGTAGAGTTTTTCCAACAGTGACACGTTTGGGGCCATGGTGTGGGTGACTGTGTTCTCACTTACTTAGTGATGAATCAAAGACATCATTGTCTTCCTTTATAAGAGTTTAAGGTGGTCATATGGAGGTCCATCCACACCGGTCAGAAGGCACTCACTCTTCAAGTGCCGAGTCTCTTTGTAATATTTGTGTGTGTCTTTTAGAATTCCAGTCTAAGAAATAATTCTTAGAAATTTTATTCTAATTCTACATTTTCTAATGCTATCCTAAGACGTAATTTCCTCACCAGGTTAAGTTGCCAGGCCTTGGATTGTATTTTATTTTGGTTCATGATACACAAATACTTCCTCCTAGAAAGAATTCCCATCAGGATTTAGATTTTTCAGGTACCTGTTTCAATATTGTTTACATTAGTGAAAAATGTTTCATGTTACACTGAAAACAGAAAAGTGAATTCAAATCTCATCACAGTCAATTACCAACTTTTTTGACCTTTATCAAGGTCAAAAAGTGATGAAGAGCGCTTTATGTCTTTCTTCATCATAAAACTCAGGATAGTGGCTAAGTTATACACAAGGCATGATGGGCTGTGGGGCAGGGGGATGTTAGAATAAGTTGGTGCAATTTGCCAGTGTAGCTTTCTGCAGGCATTCTATAGGCATACCCATACAAGTCCCGTATAAAGATTTTTAGTGGGACCTCCTTTGCTGGGAGCCTTGAATTTATTTTATTTCATTTGTATCTCCTTTTTCTTGAAGCTTGCTTTTGGTGGCTCTGCTTATGGTTTTCAGGTAATTCAAAGAACTTAAATGTTATAGTCAATTAATAGATACATATGTAGGTGTCAATAAGTGGAGAGTCTTATTATTAACAATGAAGACCAGAGGATTTGAGCCAGAATTAGACTTACATTTTTGCTCAGCCGTTTATAATTTTATCACCTTAAACAAGTTATTTAATTTCTTTGACACTCAATCACTCATCTTTGAAATAGAAATAAGAACATTTTCACCACACTGCTGTGAATGTTAGAGATATGTGTCATACACAGAGTTCGCACATCATAGGAACTTCAAAACTGATGTCTGTCACATCTCTATTAGAGATAGCTGTCATGCTTCAACACATGCACAGACACTTTCAACACTATTTTGGAGACAACAAAGACAACAGGGAAACAATATAGGAAGAAATATAGTTTCACTTGTAAATATTTATTTCCCAATCCACGGAGACAAAAGTCAGATTTCTGACTGGGAGTTTTCTTGGTTTTTCCTCTATTCTGTATTCACAATGTCTAGATTATGGATCCCCTCCCAGTTTCATTGCACTGATATAATTTATCACGTTGTACATTTTATATCACTTTATTATTTCTTTTTAAGTGGGCTTTTTGAATCTTGGGATAGGAATGTTCTTGTAAATGTGGTTAACATTCTAGCTCAGCTGAAATCTGTCAGCGGCAGCTACCTTTGTTTTGTGATTCTGTAGGTATTTGTAGCCATTAAAGCTTCTAAGTCACTTGTCACTTTTGCACTCTAGATAAGCAAGTGTATGGCCCATTTTAAAAATGTTGTAAACTTTCCCAAATCAGCATTATTTCAGTTCCCCCATGAAGCAAAAATGTTATGGAATATCGAAACAACTAGGACTTGGGGTAGAATGTGTAAGAAAGCACATTTACAAACAGTCTTGCTGTGCACTATGTTTTAAAATTCTAGAGGATTAGAAAGAAGGGTTTATGGAAAAACACTTACAATATCAGTGCCCTTGTGGGAAAAACATGGGTTCAAGAAGCCATCTCATGCAAACCAAGACAAATGGTCACCCTCTCTACAGAGGATAATCAGTTGGGCACTGGAGGGTGAGAATAAATTCAGCTGATTTCCTGCAACTGGCTCAGGCCAACTTTTAGGCCAGTCATTTGTACTTTGTTTCTAATCACAGAAGGTTCTAGAATGTTCTGGTTTCCAGCCCCCACTCTCTGGCAGTGTCTCCACTGGAGAAATGCTTGAGATTGAGAAGGGGCCCATCCTCCAACATATTGTGAAAAAGCACCCTCCCACACAGCATTCCCACCCAGGTGGAGGAAAACCTACGCACTGCAACTGATATGCTTTGATGCTCTGTTAAGCTTGACTTCTTAATGTGTTCATTTTTAGTCACCAAAGAGTGAAAATGCCCTAATTGCCAGGGCAATTAAGTCAACCTCATTGTCAAAGAGGGAAAGATAGAAGAACAAGTACATCTCAGGATACCTAATAAGAAACATTTGTGTTTGATTTTGTCTATGTATTAAATTTAGGAGCTTCTAGATGATGTATTCATAAGAATCAACTGACTCTGTTCCTACTCAACAGGAACAATTCAATTTTTAGGAAACATAGTGGTCCATTTATTGTATGCCTGACATTCTCTTTCCCTAAGAAGGAGAGGTCTTATACTTGATTAAAGGGTTCTGGTCTTGAGTAACCACTGACCTTGCAAATCTGGCATAAAATCAAGAACAAATAAATAAAAAGGAAAGAGGGGTCTTTTAAAAATGAACTAGTATGACCTTGTAAGGCAGAAGTAAATATTTACGTTTATGAAGACAAGGTATCATGGTAAACAGATCGTGGCTTTTTTCAAATCTGGATTCTTTTCCACGCTCTGCTCCATGCTACAAGTTTGAAGAAAGCTATGAAAACTGAGATTTGGTTTCCTTAGCTGTAAAAGAGAAACAACACTTTGAAGCCTAATAGTGAGGATTAAATAAGGCAATGCCTATAAAATAGTTAAGATAATTAATACTAGGAATAGTATTATGGTCATATGGATAAGACAATTAATACCAGGCATACAGATGAGGTTCAATAAATGATAACTCAATAAATGGTCTTACTACTGAGGATACAAAGTTATAACACAAAAACTTACAAAAAACTCATAAGAAAACCTTAACTTCATTAAAATTTTTAAAATTTTACTTAGCAATTTTTTGCTAAGAGAATAGGAGGCTATTTTCCTTCAAGTAAAGATTTATTTTTGGACTTTGGTTTTTATTAATCATTGTTTTATCTAGTAATAAGATGTTGCTGCCTATCTATATGAAAGTTCACAGGTCCACAAGCGTAAACATAAATTTAGTTGAAATTCTGTGAGTTCATGACTTGTAAAGTTCTATAACAGGGAATAGTCATTGAGTGTGAAGGAAAAATAGTACTACTTCTTAGAATAAAAATTAAATTTTCAATAATTTTTAAGATCTGAATCATCTTGAATTAAACCTTTCTATAAGTTTGATTTCACATCCCATCCTTCCCAGGAATTAAAGGCTCATCGAAGGAGCATATTATGTAAGCTTGTTTCCACATCCATTCCATGGGAAAGAATCTACAAAATGGACAAGAGAAGAAATGAAATGCAACTTTGTGGACCACCTATTTACTATGTGCCAATCAGAGGGCTATGCATTACATGATGAACCTAAAAACAGACATACCTTATTTGGCACTTTGCTTTATTGTGTTTCATAGATATTACATTTTTTACAAATTGAAAGTTTTTGGCAACTTTGCATCAAACAAGTCCACAGACACCATTTTCCCAATGTTCCCATAGACACACATGTCTCTGTGTCCTATTTAGGTATTTCTTGCAGTATTTCCAACTTTTTCATTATTATTATATTTATTATGATGATCTGTGATCACTGATCTTTGATGTTGCTATTGTTATTGTTTTGGGGCACCACGAATCACCCATATAAGGCAAGCTTAACTGATAAATATGTATGTTCTGACTGCTCTACTGACTGGCTATTCCTCCATCTCTCTCCTTCTCCTCAGGCCTCCCTATTCCGTGAGACACAACAATATTGAAATGAGGCCATTTAATAACCCTACAATGGCCTCCAAGTGTTCAAGTGAAAGGAAAAGCCACACTTTTAATCAAAAGGTAGAAATGATAAAGCTTAGTGAGGAAGGCATGTCAAAAGCCAGGGTAGGCCAAAAGCTAAGCCTCTTGCACCAGTTAGCCAAGGTATGAATGCAAAGGATAAATTCTTAAAAGAAATTAAAAATCCTACTCCAGTAAATGCATGAATGATAAGAAAGCGAAACAGCCTTATTGCTGACATGGAGAAAGTTTTAGTGGTCTAGATAGAAGATCAAATCAGCCACAACATTCCCTTAAGCCAAAGCCTAATCCAGAGCAAAGCCCTAACTCCTTTTCTACAAAGGCTGAGAGAGAAAGCTGCAGAAGAAAAATTTGAAGCCAGCAGAGGTTGGCTCATGAGGTTAAAGAAGAAGCCATCTCCATGACATAAAAGTGCTAGATAAAGCAGCAAGTGCTGATGTAAAAGCTGCAGCAAGTCATCCAGAAGATCTAGCTAAGATAATCATGAAAGTGGCTATGCTAAACAACAGATTTTCAATGTAGACAACACAGCTTCATATTGGAAGAAGATGCCATCTAGGACTTTCATAGCTAGAGAGGAGAAGTCAATGCCTCACTTCAAAGCTTCAAAGGACCACTGATTCTCTTGTTAGGGGCTGGTGACTTTATGTTGAAGCCAATGCTCATTTACCATTCCAAAAATCCTAGGGCTTTTAAGAATTATGCCAGATCTCCTCTACCTGTGCTCTATAAATGGAAAAACAAAGCCTAGACGACAGCACATCTGTTTATGACACGGCTTACTGAATATTTTATGTCCACTATTAAGACGTACTGTTCAGAAAAAAAGATTCCATTCAAAATAGTGCAGTTCATTGACAATGCACCTGGTCACCTGAGACCTCTGATGGAGATGTACAGCAAGATTAAAGTTGTTTTCTTGTCTATTAACACAACATCCATTCTGTAGCCCACAGATCAAGCAGTAATTTCAACTTATGAGTTTCGTTATATAAGGAATACATTCATAAGGCTATAGCTGCCATAGACAGTGATTCCTCTGATGGATCTGGGCAAAGTAAATTGAAAACCTTCTGTAAAGGATTCACCATTCTAGATGCCATCATGAATATTTGTGATTCATGAGAAGAGATGAAAATATCTACATTGACAGGAGTTTGGAAGAAGTTGGTTCCAACCCTCATGGACGACTTTGAGAGTTTCAAGACTTCAGTGGAGGAGGTAACCGTGAATATGGTGGAAATAGCAAAAGAACTAGTATTAGATGTGGAACCTGAAGAGGTGACTGAATTGCTGCATCTCATGATCAAATTTGAATGAAGAGTTGCTTCTAATGGATGAGTAGAGAAAGGGGGTTCTTGAGATGGAATCTACTCCTGGTGAAGATGCTGTGAAGATTGTTGAAATGACAACAAGATTTAGAATATTACATAAACTTAGTGGATAAAGCAGTGGCAGGGTTTGAGAAGATTGACTCCAATTTTTAAAGAATTTTAGTGTGGTTCAAAGTCTATCAAACAGCATCTCATGCTACAGAGAAATTGTTAATGAAAGGAAGAGTCAATCAATGTGGCAAACTTCATTGCCTTATTTTTTAAAATGTCCACAGCCACCTCAACCTTCGGCAACCACCACCCTGATCAGTCAGCAGCCATCAATGTTGAGGCAAGACCCTCCTCCAGCAAAAAAATTAGAACTTGCTGAAAGCTCAGATGATGGTTAGCATTTTTTAGCAATAAAGCATTTTAATTAAGGTATGTACACTGCTTTTTTTAGACATAATGTCATTGCACACTTAATAGACTAAAGTTTTATATAAACATAACTTTGATATGCATAGAGAACACCAAAAAATTCATTTGACTTGCTTTATTGAAATATTTGCTCTATTACAGTGGTCTGGAGCTGAACTTGGCTCACTGATAGCCATGGGGATGATGAGGCTCTAAAACAATAGAAATTAGGAGACAGACTTAATTGCCAGAAAGTAGGATGTTATAATTGTTATAACAAATGGCAAGGTCGGGGTGGCAGTCGGGACGTCTTAAACCAATGACAGTTGTGGAGATAGTAAGTAAAACAGAATGTCCCTAAGGGCACTGATACCTAGAGATCTGAGGTATCAGATTGTTCCTTCAAGTCTGAATTACAGAGTTCATCATGTTCATGAACTCACCTGGTGGCCATGTCCTCAACCCGTGGAGGTATACTAGTGATTGACATCCTTGGCAATTGGAGTAACCCCCACACTGCGTCCTTGACCTGTGGAGTAATTGCTAGCACAGTGGAGAAATCAAGTGGAAAACCTCTGAAACTGCCTCCCATGCCTGGCCAAGATGGTAAATCAAAAACAACATCGCATCCCAGAGGAGATGGTAGAGAGATTAAGGCATTATAAGATTTAAAGAAACAGGAGTTAAAGTCCTTCTCATAGTTCTGTTCCATCTGCTAGTCTGGGCTCCTATAAAATCTGGGTGGATCCTGGACAAGGAGTAGCCACAGACACATGTCAAACAAGATATTTTTTTTTTCTACCATAGATTGATGTAGTATGGTTTTCAATACATGGTTGTGGTTAATTAATTAATTTAGTAACTGTTCCTTTCTACTGAAACTGGATGAAAGATCAGAAACAGTTGACTTTCACAATAAGTAGATGACAATATATTCAACAGTTTTAGCCCAGGGTTGTGTTACCTTTCCTTCTTTCTGTCATAATATAGTGAAGAAATCTGAGCTATGCAGACCTGCAGAATATCATACTACTCTAGTACATCTTTGGCATCATGCTGTTTGACCAGAATAAGCTAGAGGTGACTAACATGCAAAAATCTTTAAGACGTAAATACTGCAGAGGCGAGTAGACTAATCTTATGAATATTGAGAGATCTGCCACATCAACATTTTAGTGAAACATTTTAGGAGACCAGAAATCAGGGATGTATCATGATATTTCCTTAAAGTAAAAGTAAATTATGTATCTTGCATCCTCTTTCACAAAGAATTCTAATTTCTGGAAGTCTCTCTTTTTCTGGAGACAACTCATTTTGCACCCAGGAATACTGGTCTGGACTCTGTATTGTGTGTTTTGAAAGGATGTCATCTTTGATTGGCACCCAGAGTAGGAAAGGGTTCTGCAGCAGATCAAGCTGCAGTGCAAGTTGACCGGCCATTTGGATCACATGATCTGGCATAATCTGTGGTATTGGAGATGTTGTTGTGGAAAAAGATGCACTGATGCATTTATGTCAGATCCCAGTGGGAGAATCAGTGAGTAGACTGCCGGGTCTGGACTCTGGTAGAGACACAAGGCTTGGCCTCAGAGTCCAAGTGACCATATTTTTGTTAAAACGTCCGCATGACTCAAAGCGATCTACAGATTCAATGCAATTCCTATCAAAACACCAACAACATTTTTCACAGAACTAGGAAAAATAATACTAAAATATGTATGGAACCACAAAAGACCCTGAATAACCAAAGCAATCTTGAGAAAGAGCAAAGCGGGAGATATCACAGTCTCAGATTTCAAGATGTATTACAAAGCTGTAGTAATTGAAACCATATAGCACTGGTGCAAAAATAGACAGATCAATGGAACAGAATAGAGAGCCCAGAAATAAACCCATGCTTTTATGATCAGTTAATCTATGACAAAAGAGGCAAGAATATACAATGGGGAAAAGACAGTCTCTTCAATAAGTGGTGCTGGGAAAACTGGACAGCTACATGTACAAGAATGACACTGGACCACTTTCTTGCACCCTCAACAAAAATAAACTCAAAACGGATAAGACCTCAGTGTGAGGCCCGAAACCATAAAACTCCTAGAAGAGAGCACAGGCGGTAATTTCTTTGACATCAGCCTTAGCAACATTTTTCTAAACATGTCTCCCGAGGCAAGGGAAACGAAAACAAAAATAACTATTGGGACGATATCAAAATAAAAAGCTTCTGCACAGCAAAGGAAACCCTCAACAGAACTTCCCATCGTGAACTGGCTTCTGTTGGACTGACCAAATCATAAAGTCATCCAGTAGTGCCAGCAGAAATCCATTATATGGCAGAAATTTTTAATTCAGGATTGAGCATAAGCAGGACCAAGCTCTGTTTAAAGATGAGTCAAGTTGGTATATGAATGGAAGACAAGAAAGGACCGTGGCTGCAATACAGCCTCACTCAGGGTGGCCCCCGGAATAGCACAGTTGCTCAAGTAGATCAATAAACCCCTGGGTGGCAAGTTGATTATCGAGGGCCCCTTCCAACTTGGAAAGCCCAGTGATTTGTTCTCAGAGAATAGCCATTTAATCCAAGTGTGGGTTTTTCTTTCCTGTCCACAGACAGCACCACCCGAGAGGAAAACTGCTTTCTTTGCTTGATTTCCTTACACATAAACTTGCAGGAGAGAGCCTGTCATGTGGGGCAGACTTTCTAAAGCTTTGGGGAAGATAGGGGTGGGGAGATGTTAACATCACCACAATGAAAACAACTTGAAACTGAACACGAGCCACCCTGTTCTTAAAGTGGTTGTTTTGTTTTGTTTTGTTGCCATTTTATACTTTGGTTATTCATCCCCTCTCCTCCTCCCCGCTCTTTTCCCCTCCCCTCTCCTCTCTCTTTTTCTCTGCTGGAGCCAAATCGATCAGCCAACTAATCAAATAAAAATTCTCCTGGGGCACCTGGTTGGCTCAGTTGTTAAGCATCCGGAGTCTTGATTTTGGCTCAGTTCATGATCTCAGGGTCATGAAATCGAGCCCCACGTTGGGCTCTGCACCAGACATAAAGCCTGCTTAAGATTCTCTCTTGCCCTCCGCCCTTCCCCCCTCCGTCTCCTAAAAAAAAATCCTTCTGTTTTCTTCTTCAGAGTAATTCAGCTCTTTTTTAGTTCCTACCCCCTAACCCAGTTTGGGACCTCCCATTGACCAATACAAAATATAAAGAAAGCTTTGAATTAATGCTGTAAGAGCCCAGTGAGTGTCTGGTATGGGAGTGGGGTATTGATCTTCCAGACACAGATATAATAAAGTCCATATTGATGATGCTGTAAACAAAATCTTTGAACTCCATTTGTTAGGAAATATAAACTAATATAAAATTTAATTACATGCTACTTGGATTCCTGATTTAGGTGTACCTGGTATCCATATTTCCTAAAAGGTAACGTTGTAAAATCTGGGCATAAACTTATTTGAGTGAGGTCAAAATTTACTACAATTGATATATTTCAAATCATCCAGAGGAGAAAGACCCATGGTTGGGTTTTGGAAGACCTGGTTCAAATTCTACCAATTAGCTAGGGCCTTAGTTTTATCTTTTACAAATGAAAGCACATGAATAATAATGGCAGCCTTTCCGGCCTCATGACACTGATGTGACATCTAAATGAGAAAATTAATCTAAAAATGAGAAAGAGTTCAGAAGGATTTCAGTTCCCTATTTTTTTTTTGAGATTTAAATAAGACTTCTATCTTCAGAGATATTATTAAAACCATACACACTTATACGTATGGACATGTTATATGTATATGTAATCTCTATATTCTAAATTACTGGTGGTGAAGGTTTTTTGGCGCCAGTAGTTCTAGATCAGGGATTAGCCAATTATGGCCCTCCGGCCAAATTTAACACTCCTTTGATTTGCCTGCTTTATAAATACGGTGTTACTGGAACAAAGCCCTGCCCACTCATTCACTATTGTCTTAGATGCTTTCCTGCTACAATGACAGTTAATTAGGGCAACAAAGCCTTATGGCCTACAGAACCCCAAATATCTCCTCTCTGTTCATTTACAGAACAAGTTTGCCAATCTGCGCTCTTGTACTAGAAAGGCAGGGCATTCTGCTATAAAGAATATTTGTACACTGTGATCTAATCTGCACTGTGGAGTACTCATGCAATTTTCCTAATCATTCAAGCTAAAAACAAGTTATTTCATCACATCACTATTTTGGATGGAGGAGTTTTAAGACTTGAATGAAGCAAGCAATTGTTCTCTTCCCTTTACTTCTGCTGCTCATAAAGCATGGAACAGGGGAATTTTCAAAATGTTCTACACGTCTCTCTCAGAAATTACAGAAAATATAAGGAATTACTCTTCCCTTTTGTGCTTCCTACTTAACAGGAGATCATTACTGTGAAATCATGGCAAGATACACGCGTATGTCTGTACCCACCATCACATTTATTTATAAGATGTCTGCTTCTTTTGCAGTGTGGCTATTAACAAAGGTATAGAAAAGGTTTGTGTTTTTGCCAGACCTTAGAAATGAATGAGGGTATTAGTCAGCGACGAAGTGTAGTAAACCCATCCGCTGCTTATGCTTTGGAAAAAGGAGCTGGTTGTTAATTGTTCCTTTAACCAACATGTTATAACTTGATGAAAGGTAAAGGCCATGGCCAGAAGAAAGACAATTTGCATTTCACAAGTAATTTGAAGTCATGTAATTCCTAAAATTTAGACTTCATTAGAAAATAAGTTCTGCTCAGAAACAAAAGATATGACAGACACACATTGACATTTGGAATTCAAGTGTAAGCATCAGACAAATCCATCAAATCTCTGATCTTTCAACTCTGCCGATTTTGGGCTTTCCTCGAGAGCAACGGTTATATATTAGAAAGAATATTACACAAAGAACCTGAAGACGAGTGATCTAGGGGACCCTGCTTTCAGCACATCAACTTCTATGAAATGGTTCTATCTATAAAAAGGGCTCATCATAATTCAAAAGTTGGCTGTGAGGCTCAAATAAGATTCCATCTGTAAATAGATTTTAAAAATTGGATTTGGTCAAGTGTGATAGAGAATTACTAGACCCAGACTGTTACTGTTATAACACCTGGAATGGCTAGATGCGTGAGTATAAACTCTGTCTTTACTATTTACTAGTTTTGTAACTCTGTGCAAGGACTTTTTTCCTCATCTGTAAAGTACAAATTTTAGTAGTAACCACAGGTATTTATGCAGTTTAAATGAAGTTAACATACACAAAGTGCTTACCCAATGTCTGATGCATGATAACTACTTAATATATATTAGCTGTTATAATAATTATTATTACACAAGCCTTTCATCATAGATACCTATAACGCTTAACTAATAGTTCATGCTAGGACTCTCCTGTACCAGATATCAACTGCCATTCTTCCGACCAGTTTGGCTAGCAGTTGGCAAATTAGTATCTTATAGCAAATTATATATTATTGTGTCAAGAAAGTTGTAAATTGATTTCTAAACTTTTTTTTTGATTTCATTCCCTATCAATAAAAATCTCCATCACACTACTGGGGCATCTGGCTGGCTCAGTCAGTTAAGTGTCTGACTCTTGATTTCAGCTCAGGTCATGATCTCAGGATTGTGGGATCGAGCCCTGCATCGGGCTCTATGCTAGGCATGGATCCTGCTTAAGTTTCTCTCTTTCCACCTCCCTCTGCCCTTCCCCTCCTACCGCACTGGCTCATGTGCTCTCTCGCTCTCTCAAAAAAAAAAAAAAACCAAAAAAAACCCAAACTCCATCACACTTCTAATATAGGTATATTTTGTCTACTTATAAATTGTTTACATGTATTAATATATTATGCCATTTTAAAGTATATTTAAATATAGACATTTAAAAGAAGATATAAGATATAAATTTATAGATTAAGATATGTATTTATACAATATATATTAGGATATTATATGTATTAGACTAAGAAGAAATAAGATATATAGATATTAGATATATAATATATAATATACAGGCATACACATGTATATATATATATATGTTTATGTGTATATAACATGTAGATGTATAATTCCTTAATATTTTTCCTGTATCCCAGTAAATTTACTGGTGAAAAAACTCCCCTTTGCAGACCACTGTATGAGTCATTCAAGAGTAGGTTGGGAAAGAAAGCCATGGGTATACCCGCTGGTGAGTGTTTCAGGGTTTGACAGGGTTTGAACTAATATGTATTTCATGAGCAATAATAATGAACAAACATTGGATATTAAGTATTTTCAGACAGAGTGCTAAGCCACTTACATATCTTCTACTATAATCCATATAAGCACTCTCTGAGGTAGATACTAATTTTATTCCTCATTTTATAAATGAAGAATATGAGAATAAGGAGGTTAAATAACCAGCCCAAATTTCCTACCTAAGTAAGCAATAGAATGATGCTTTGCAACCACATATCCCTCCCATAACCAGTGCCTTGACCCTTGGTAAAATCATAATAATGATAATTACTACCTCCATTATTATTAAATGAATTAAATTCACTAATGTTATGTGCCAGAACTTTACTAAGTGTTGCTCATAGGTAACAAGATGAAACATTTGCTCAGCAAACCCTTTGATAAGTAAGCCACATTGGAGAAAGTGCAAACCTAAGGGTATACGTTGGTAGACGTCAAAGAAAGAGAGAGAATAAGAGAGATAGATAAGAGAGAAATAAATTGGATAAATTGCAAAAGACAAAAGAAATAAGAGAAAGAGGGACAAGAGAGAAATGAGCTAGATGGTTTGAGGCTAGTATACATTGAAAGGCGAAATAATGTGTGAAAAAAGTCCCTTCATAGGAGGACTTTAAACAAAAGAAATATCTAGTGTTTAATTAGAAAGTTTAAAAATTATTGCCATATATTACTCTCTTTTGTTCTCTCATCTTTAGGGACTTTTACTACACACTTAAATACTCTGTGTTTTCTTAATCTCTGTCTCAATCTCCTATCACCCTTCCCTCTCTCTTTTCTTCTTTGCTGATATTCAAGGAGGGAACTGCATTTCTGAGAAAACCATTACAGAACTGATAAGAGTCTGAGAAAGCAAGACTTGATATTCCTGAACAAATTCAGAAAAAGCGAAAAGCTCCACATCAGAACTGACCATGAGAATACAAAACTCTGTTCCATCTGAGATGGGATTAGAAATTCCCGGGAGCGTACAATGGAGCTCCAACTAAATCTCATCTAGATCTGGAAGGTTACAAGATGTCATGATTACTTTTTCACACCTGCATTGTGATGTGACTACCACTCTCCCAACGACAATGCACGTCAAGTGCTGGGCACAAAGGTAGGTGTGGACAATCCAGGACATCCCACGTTCTTTGTGAGATTGTGGCCCAGGATAACCAAAGAGAAACTCACCTGCATTCTCAACGAGAATGAGGTCAAGTAATACAAAATGCCCTGGGAATTGGAACACTAGGAGATAGTCAATTCATTGGCAAATCTTCCCAATATCACCTTCTACAATAGTAATTTAAACTAATACATACTGCTCATTATCGAGCCTCAGGGGCAGGCCTAACAATTACATATCTATCATGTCTTAATTTTTCTCACAATCTTTTGAGAAAATACTATTATTACCATTAGCCTCTGGATGAGGGGACTGAGGTACAGTTGCCCAAGAATACACAATTTTAAAAAAATGGATGTGGAGGGAGCCCGGGTGGCTCAGTCGGTTAAGAGTCTGCCTTCAACTCAGGTCATGATCTGAGTCCTGGGATTGAGTCCCGCATTGGGCTCTCTGCTCAGCTGGGAAGCCTGCTTCTTCCGATCCTCCCTGCTTGTGCTCTCTCTCGCTATCTCTGTCATCATCTGTCTCTCTCAAATAAATAAAATCTTTTAAAAAAAAATGGTTGTGGAATTCAAACCTGGGCAACTTGATCTCCATTCTTGGCACTTAACCACTATTCATACTCCTTCTTCTTGTAGCGGACAGCGATAGCAACTAGAAAGATGACACACAGGAGACTTTATAACTGCCATTTATTGAGCAAATATGATGTGCTATGCTAGTTAGTATACATATAATTGTTTCATGCGACATTATGAACACTTTTCAAGAGAGTAGTAACTTTCCCATTTTATCGTCAGGAAGCTGAACTTCAGAAGGATGTAGTAGTTTGGTCAAGGTCACATGGCTGGAATCAGAAGTCAAATCCAAACTCAGGTCTGTTGGACCTCCCCATACCTATCTATAAAGTATTGATCTATCTTTAGCTGCAGTGAATAATCCCATTCAGTAGATAACGATTTGGATTTATTCCTGAAGGGAATGCTCTGTGTATAATAAGTGTGTAGCTGTAGTCTGTGTGCCTTCTAAGGCCTTGAGGGTGGGGTCAGACAGCCCAAAGGCATCGCAAAGACCTCCTCTGCAGTATAGAAAGTCAGAGGACCCACCACCACGAAGACCATACCAATATGCCTGGGAGCTGACTTTCCATATTTCTTCCTTTAAAGGAAAAAAAAAGAATTTAGAATGTTCCAAGAGAAAATTGTAAAATAGCAAGTGAAATTTTATGGTCATATTAAAGTAAATCCTTATTTCCACTCATCTAAAATAGCTTTGGAAAAGTTTAGTAACGACTTACTCACTTCCTAAGAAATAAATCTAATTGACTTTTCTGAGGGAATTTTACATAATTAGCCTCAAATGCACTCATGAAACTCATTCTTTCTTTGGTGTCTGAGACATTACTTTTCCCTAGCTTTCCCCTTCCTTCAAACCTTCTTTCTCATTCTCATTTTAATGGCATGGCTTCTTTAGCCTGTCCCTTAAATATGATGTCTTCCCAGAATTCCATCTTTGATCCTCTTTCTCTGTTTAGTGAATATTGCTATTTGTTTCTCCAACAGGTCCCTTCTGTTCCCCCAATAACTCAACTTTTCCCAGTTCTAACGTTTGAATAAGATTGGTGCCCATACCAAAGAAGCAAGAATAGGTCTTTCTAGGCCTTCATCAGTAAGCATAATCTCATCCTCTTCCCTGGCTACACTGGCTGTTTCACAAGGACACATGTGAAGTCAGGTATAAGTGAGTGAGTACATCATGTTCCTCCCAAATTAACCGGGGACAAAGTAAGCATAGGATTTAAACTAGTAAATCAGAGCAAATCTGTGGAAGGCAGAGCAGGGATTGATGGAAGTTGGTTCTTATGAGATACTGTTCAGTTTTACGCTAAATTTCAACTAGACATACTCTATTTTGGACATTTCAATTATGTTATATCAAAAAATTACAAAGTTTGAGCTTACCTCCCTGTTACCTACAGTTATGAGCTTTTCAACGGACTCTATATACTTTCCCTCTAAGTAATGAAATCCATTTTCTTTATGTATAATTATTTAGCTTCTCTGAGATTCCCCAAGTTAAACAAGAAGATACTGACAGAATTAAAAAAAAACATATTAAAACTTTTAGCATTGTGACTGGCATGTAATCAGTACTCTTTCCATAGCAGCTGTTGTTGTTGTTGTTGTTATAATTATTTATATTCATCCATCTTTTATCTTCATTTGACTCTTGAGCTTCAGACCAAAGTGTACAACTATTCATTCATTACACATCTCCACTTGGATGTGTTGAGGGGTGTCCCAACATTCTTTCTACCGTATAAGCTGTAATTTGACTTTTTTGACTGGAGAGACAGAGTTCTTTGGAACCAGTGGCTAGGATGTAACAAAAATGAAAACATCCTAAGACTTTGTAGTGGCTTTGCCTATAAAAGCAAGAAACCACCAGGGCCTATTGTGAAGTCCTTGATTATCATTATGACAGAAATATAGCACAGAAAGAGTATACTTTAATGAGCTCTTTCTCATTTGGGGAACTCACTTGGCATGGGTTTTCACATAAACGCTTCACTTTTCTAAGACCACAGTACCTAATTAAGCAGCCCATGATATTTTACTACAAATAACACTGCATTCTTATTTCTAAATGTTATTTCAACTGGTACTTGATCTCCTTCACATTTGACTTATGTGATTTTTCTAATCTTTCCTTAGGTATGCAACATTATCTGCCTGCCAAATTTAGATAACTTCTTGGAACAGATTCAGTTAAACTTCATGGTGGAGCCCTATTATGATCAAGGTCAAATACCAGCTTATGATAAATTTTCACATCACAGAAAAAGTATTAAAAAAATCCCACTTTCTTTTTCCCTCACTATTTTCCTACTCACCCTGCTACTTATAAAACCTTAATTTTATCAAGTCCAACACAAGACATAAGTTTACAACAATCAATTATGTATTTTTATCTTAAGGGAATATTTTCTGGGATTTTTGTGTGCGTGTGTGTGTGTGTGAAGAGAAGTATTGAATTATCCATCAAAACTCACCAATATAGCCAAAGCCAGACATTAGTTATTCTTTAATTACTATTAGTTCTAGTACTTTTCTCTGTGTATCTGTTCTTAGAGTGTATGTCGAGAGGTGGGGAAGGTGTAAAGAAAAAGAGAGAGAGAAAGAGAGAAAGAAAGTCTTGTGGCACAGAAAAATAGCTTTCACCTGAAATACATATAATGGGAGGTTATCTTACTAACTTTAGAACCAAGATTACTTAGAATTCCATCTAGCAATCCATATGGTTTTATCTGATGGCACTGGTTTATTTAATTGCCAAGTTCTTCCCTTTGACATTAGCTGCCAGAAAGTTTAAAGCTAAATTGCTGGCAAAAAACCCATATCAAATGCATGACTCATTATAGTTTGAATGATTAACCTTATCTATGGTTCCATCTTGTATCCAGTCTTTTATGATTTTTTTCTGTATTTCTTTTTGCTTACTCTTAACCCAGGCTAATTTATTATTTTCTATTGTGCTCGGCACGTCATTGCTAAGCTTTCTGAAATAATAAATAGGTAGTCAATATGAAGGTCCTTAAATTGTGAATTAACTGATAATTATTTCATATACTTATTTCACTTTTTTTTTAAGACATGACAAGTTATTGTGCATACTCACTATCTGTTAGCAGCCAGGACTAGACTGGACGTGGAGTTTAGTGGTTATTCTGAGAGGTCCCTCTAACTCACTTTGATTCTTCTTCTCAAATCTCTTAAACTCACTCTGCCTTCTACATTCCAGAGGAGTTTATTTTGTTTCTGGTTCTCCTTCACATTTGTAAGCTTTTGCATCGTGCATTTGAGTTTACCAAGCATTTCACAATGCCTGTTAAGCAATATCCCTACCTCATGTCTTTGTCCATTCTAATCCATCCTGTGAATACACATGATACAATTTTATTAAAATACTATTTTTATCTTTCTCAAGAACCACAATCTGTCATACGAAGGTGAAACGTCTTTGCTTTAGACTCCATCCAACAGCTCTCACTAGCTAGCCCCATCTCACTCCTACAAATCATTCCTCACTGCTCTCCATCATGAACCTTCCTCCTCACTGTTCTCATTTTTCCACAGCAGCATCACCTTCATTCTTGTTTCCCACATGTTCTTGCAGTTTCCATTACTGGAATACCCTCCTTGCTCCTCTCCTCCAATTCAAATCCAATCCAATTTTTTAAGACTCAAGCTGTGGTTCCTTCACAAAGGTCCTAAATCTTAAAGGTTGTTTCCCATTGTTCCCCACGAAATGTGTAATTGTTTATATATATATATATATATATATATATATATATATATATACACACACACACACACATACATATATATATAAAATAAATACATAAATATATATAAAGTATATATACACATACTTTCTCCAACTGAATTATGTGTTCCTTGATGGCAAACATACTATTTAAAGACCTTCATATTCACTACCTATTTATTATTTCAGAAAGCTTAGCAATGACTTGCTGAGCACAATAGAAAATAATAAATTAGCCTGGGTTAAGAGTAAGCAAAAAAAAAATACAGAAAAAATCATAAAAGACACATATCTTATGTCATGTCACTGAGCACAGCATTGAGAGTTTGTACAAAATTAGTAAAAAACTTATTAAGCCATGATCATACCATAATCCAGTACTCAGCCAGAGGTATATATTTGAAAATGTGTTAAAAAGAAGACCTCAGGGACTCTTTAATGGCCTGATTTGTCCAACCAAGCATTTCATGATGATAATACTGAGTCAAATTTGCAATACAATCCGAGTCTCCAACACAATATAGATGAAAATGTCTGTAGCCTGTGCTTGGTTACTACAAACTGTGATTGAATGTGATCATGGGGAAGTATCTCTGTAAAGAACTGTCAAAAAAAATGAATTTGAGTTTTCTTTTTATGTACAAGAAATTCATATTCCTTCTTAGGAGTTTGAAAAGTTAGTCTGAGCTTTCCAAGATTCATATGCCCTAAAAGCCTTATTTCCAGGGAAGTCAGGTATACTGCATGTGTGCTACTGTTTTCCATTCCCTACACCTAGCATAGCTATTGGCCTCATTCATGTCACCATGACCAAGAGGGCCAGCTTGGTAAGAGGTCACACTAATCCTTTCCGCCTTAAAAACCCTTTTTCCCATCACAGGTCAAGGTGCAATTAGTGTAAATAGAACAACTGACAGGTCAACTAGAGTGGAAAATTACATCCTTATGGCCCTGCAGCCCCACATTGTTTTCATGACTTTGGTTAGGAGTTTGTTCTGTAGGCCATGAGAGATTTGGAAGATTGGTGTAATTTTTATAATAAAATGCCAATTCATAAGCATAGAAAGAATGATAAAGTTTTCAACAAATCCCCATTTTGTAGTTATCTTTATTAATAATTGATTCAGGCAAGGATCAGTAGTAGATGCTAAAAACTTTGGGTAAATATTTGTTGGGATGGAGATTAGCACATCTATAGTCTCACACTTTGTCCCACAGACTATTAATCACTTATGAAGGGGAAAATGGCAACTGTGTAGTAAAGAAAACTGGCAAACACTACAAGTCAAGCCATCAAAATTAACATCACCAATAACAGAACAATCTGATAGGATGTGCCCCCCTATGTAGTGAACTGAGATGACAGAGCACCCCCCATATAGTATTGAGCCAAAATGTATCACTAATTGTGAAGGAAAATTTTTGAAAAACCAAGATTGAAGAATTCTGTAAAATAACTGTTCCATACGGACTCTTCAAAAATGTCAGTGATGAATGATCATGGGTTAGAAAGGTTGGAATTTTTTTTTCCTGTGGAGGACCTTCCTAGAACAACTAGTAAAATGTGAATATTAGATAATAGCAATGCATGATTGCTAATTTATTATGCATTTTACTAATTTCACTGTGGTTATAAGCAAATGTCCTTGTTCTTAAGAGCTAGGTTCTGAAATATAAAGAGAAAAATGTCTGTCACTTACTTTCAAACATTTCATAAGTTATATATATATATATAAAATACATATGTGTAGATTTAATATACATATATCTATCGACACATGTAATATGCATGTATTTATATCAACAATATAATATGTAGATATGTGGAGAGAAAAGTCACGGTGGTGAAGGGAATATGGGAGTTCATGGTACAATTCTAGTGAATCTTCTCCAATTCCATGTGGTAGGCAGAATAGTGACCCCCTAAAAATGCCCATGTTTAATCCCCAGAATTTATAAACATGTTAGGTTACATGGCAAAGAGACACTAATATTGCTGATGCAGTTAGTTGTCAATCAGCTGCTTTGGGGATGGGGAGATTATCCTGGATTATCTCAATGGGTTAATCACAAGCCACAAGCGTTCTGGTAAGTGGATGAGTAAAGCAGAAGAGGGAGAAACAGAGAAATAGCAGCATGAGAAGGACTGGGCTTGAAGTTGCTGGCTTTGAAGATGAAAGAAGGGCCCACTGGCCAAGGAATTCAGGTGGCCTCTAGAAGCTGGAAAAGGCAGATTCTTCCTAAAGCCTCCAGAGGAATAAGGCTCTGCTGACATGTTGATTTCACCTAAGTGAGAACCATTCAGACTTCTGATTTCCAAAACTGTAAGATAATAAACTTGTGTTGTCTTAGCTAGTAAGTGTGTGGAATTTACTACAGCAGCAATAGAAAACTAATATAGTTGGGTTTTTTTGTTTTTGTTTTTGTTTTTGTTTTTGTTTTTGTTTTTTCAAAAAAAAAGATTAAAGGGGCACCTGGGTGGTTCAGTCAGTTAAGCATCGGACTCTTGCTTTCAGGTCATGATCTCAGGTTTGTGAGATCAAGTCCTGCGTAGGGCTCTGTGCTGGGCATGGAGCCTCCTTAAGATTCCCTTTCTCCCTCTCCCTCTGTCCCTCTTTTGGACATGTGTGTGTGCTCACGTACACATGTGCATGCTCTTTCTCTCAAAAAAAAAAAAAAGATTAAGAAGACAAGGTTATCGGGGCGCCTGGGTGGCTCAGTTGGTTAAGTGACTGCCTTCGGCTCAGGTCATGATCCTGGAGTCCCTGGATCGAGTCCCGCATCGGGCTCCCTGCTCAGCAGGGAGTCTGCTCCTCCCTCTGACCCTCCCCCTCTCATGTGCTCTCTCTCTCTCATTCTCTCTGTCTCAAATAAATAAATAAAATCTTTAAAAAAAAAAAAAGAAGATAGGTTATCATGAGAATGATTTTTAAAAATTTGATCTCTAGAGGCAGAGGGTTGAATTGGGAAACTAAGATATTATCTACAGGATTTGTAATCTTTTAGAAACTTTATTTGTAACACAAGTGAAAATGAAGAACCAGAGTAGTGCACCTGGGAATCAACACACTGCAGAAGTACAATAAAATCAAGAAGGAGTGAGGCAGGAAGAGAGAATGTTTTCATCCTGAGAGACCTGGGCACTTATCAAGACAGAGACAGAGGAAAGGAGATAGCTTTAAATATTTTTTTAAAAATATGACATGTAAGAAATATGTCATATAAAAATATATGATCCATTTTATACAATATATTACATATTTTTCTATATATTTCTATATTTATATAGTATCATTTGGGGCATATGAAATATTACAAAGAGGGCTGAATTCTAGTCCTGTCTCTGCCGCTTCATTTTGCAAAACTGGGAAATAATATAAATCTTCTGAGCCTCAGACTCTTCAACAGCAGAGGAGAAATGATAGTTATCTTCATGACTTCTGTGAGAATTAAATGAAAAGAAACCAATACCTAAAAAGGGCGTAAGTATAAAATGGGTGGTCAACATAGAGAGCAGTCAGCATAGTTATTGTTCGTTTCTTGGGCCATTGCTCATCTGCTGTTGTTGATGCCCAGTAACACTCTTGGTTTTTTGTCCTTTGGCCCCTCCCCATCAATCGTTTTCTGCCTCCTTTCTTTTTGTCCACCCCTTATATTCAGGCATTTCATAATTAGTAGCTCTCAACCCTCTTTTGTTCTCAAACTGTATTTATTCCTTGGATGGCTTTTTCACTTTGACGACATAAAATATTGCCTCACTATTGGCTACATCTTAATATCTGTATCCAGTTGAGTTCTCATGTCTGAGTCCCATCATCAAAGTCACAGAAAGGCAGAAATGTAAATTACATCTTTGAAACGTTTGGAGGGGAAAGAAGGCTAGAAACCGTGATCTAAGAGAAATACAGGATTGGGCAAAACTAGTTTTATTATTTTGTTTTGTTCCATTGTATTCTGGGGGATGAGGAGTTTTAGTTAATTTATACACCAAAGGGAAGCTGGTGAAGGAAATAATAAAAATAAAAGAAAGAGAAAGATGGTTGAAGAGGCAAGACACCAGGGGAGAATTAGAAACACGGGATCAAGAGAGATTTGGAGGGAGAACTTAGTATGATGTGTGAGTATGATGGGAAGGTTAGGACACAGATTCCCCAGAATTGAATTAGAAGGAGGGGAGAATGAGTCAGTTATAGAGGCTTTGAAAGATTCGCTCACTTTAAAGTTTTTTGTTTCCGGAAGCTGCAACTCTTGGGCATTGGTTAATAGTTGGTATGTATAGTGCTTCTTACATCTGAGAAGCCTACGTTGGAATAGATTTAAAGTCTTTTTAATAATTTCAATGCTGATTATTTGACCAAAGAACTATCTTCACATCTGACAAAATGATGCAAGGCGATTTGAAGCCCACACGCCTTTTCCTCAAACAGTGGAAAATCAAATGAATAGGTGAATTGTGTGTTTGTGTGCATGTGTGTTTGAGCAGAGCCTCCAGATAAAATTTTTTGCTCACTATGAAATTCTAAGACATCTTTATAATATTTTTTCTGTTCGGCTAATATACAGAGAGCCTTCTGTGTATAGCTGTCCTTTCTCTGGTTGTCAGGGAAAAGTCCTTAGATTGCAGCAAACATACACAGTAAGGTGCACTGTGAATTTCTGAAGGCCTCCCCTGACTGAAGACAGTAGGTCATTCAGAATCATGTTAATGGAAAAACTGCCGGAAATGGGCCATACGCCCTTAACTCAAATGACCCTTTCTTTTTAAAAGTCATAAAAAATGACTGCATAAGACCCCAATCCTGCTCTAACACATGAATAGGATTTGTACTCATAGTCCACAGTCTGAAACAAGACTAATAAGAACCAGCTGTGTTGTGTAGCAGCATAACCAAGTGGACAGTTGAAACGCCTTCTAAGGGGCCACAAGATGGCAGCCTCTTCATGTTTAACTTCTGCATGGTTCCCCTGCATCTGCTGGGTTTTGATTTTAGGGGTAAGAACTTCAGGGTAGAGGACTGGGGAGTAGGGATTCAATTCAGGGCCACAAATAAATGAAAACCAACTTACTTGCCTTTTAAAATTTATATTATACATACAATATATATTTTTAAATTTATTTGGTTTGTTTTGTCCTCAGGAAGGTACTGAAAGCACAAGTGTATTTGTAGGGCTTTGCTCCAAGGTCCCATCTGGGCTGAGGCTGCTGGGTCTGGTGGGCCTGAGGCCAGGTGGGGCCAATTGGAGCCCTGGAGGCAGAGGGTGAGTCTCTTCCTGACCATGGCAGCCTCCTAAATGCAGAGGTCCTTTTTGCCCTTGTACGGAAGGGTTCTTTTACTTTTTCTCCTTAGCCCTCTAAATGGCTGAAAGATGACTTAATTTTTATTGATGTTCAGTTCTAATTTTAACTTAATTGTCTCCTTTTATGATGCACTTTTGATTGCATAATTTATCTTACCAAAATTTTAGAAAAGGCAAAATAATTCCATTCAATAAAGGCAATAAATATGTCTGAAATTCCTTTGTAAAAACATTTTGAGGGGCGCCTGGGTGGCTCAGTGGTTTAAGAGTCCTACTGTTGATTTCAGCTCAGGTCCTGATCTCAGGGTTGTGAGTGCAAGCCCCTCGCTGGGCTCCATGTTGGGCATGGAACCTACTTAAAAAAAACAAAAAACATTTTGATGTGCTGTGTATACCAAACAAGAAAACAATTTAAGATACATAAAACTCAAAAAGAGTAACATAAAACAATATAATCTTATTACCTCCCAAAGATATACCCTGTTAATTGCTTTATAACATCCCACGTCCATATAAATTAAATTATTTTCCAAAATAGTATTTTACCATATAGAAATACTGTTTTGTAGATTTTTTAAAAATTTAACTGTGTATTATATGCTTTTTTATATGTTAAACATGTATTTCCACACTGTAATATTTAATGGTCATGTATATCCCATTGTGTCAACATGACATATAGTATGTTTAATTAAGTCATTATAATAAATGTTTTTAAAAATGCTATAATTTTATAAAAGGAAAGACACAAATATGAAGAAACAGGGAAGGTGTGAAAGACAGAAAGAAGTAAAGGAAGAGAGGGGACAGAAAAGCAGGAGTGATCTGCAGTTAACCATCCACCAGCGGTTGGCTTTTCATTTGATTTAGAGGCTTCAGGTTTTCAGCCTTTTATCTTTGCCCTTTGAAATACTCAGCAGCTGACAGACCAGTGCTGTAGAGTTGTTCTTTATCTTAAAGGCTGGCAAATTCTCACTGAGGAACATGGCAAAGGAAGGATAAGCCAGATGTGAATACTGAAATTATTCTCCGGTTGCAGCTATGGAACAGTGGACCGTAAACCTATGATTTGGAATTAAGCAGAGGGCCAAATCTCCAGGACAGGAAAAAAAAAAAAAAAAAAGACACAAAAGCATATTTCTACTTCTAGTTCATTTCAACAATAAGATTGTGAAGAGAACACTCATCCCTGACATGATAATTTGTGTGAAATGATGTCCATGAGGTATTATGTTTAAAGTAAAAAAAAAAAAAAATGTAGATTTTGCATACATGCATACACCTTTCAGAGCACGCAGACAAAAAGACGTGTAAGGATACATACTGAATTGGGCCTGGCAGTCAAGCTAGCGGTGTTAAGGGATGGTAAAAGAATAATTTGGCTTTTTACTTGATATTTTGGTAGTAAGCCATGTGTTGTTTTTAATAAATAAAAATAAAAGAATAAAAAGAGAAAAGGTCAGCAAGCTGAGCACAGATGATTCATGACAAGAAGGGAAGGGGACATGAATCTGCAAAATTCATAAGTCATGGCTGACAGAAGCAGCCCCTCCGGTCTCACTCCACTGACCGCTTTCTCCAGAAGCTTCCGAAGCCCTTATTCCCCAGTGGTGTCATGTGATTCTCATGTCATAGGGTGCATTTTAAGCTTCCCTTGAAGAAAATTCTTTGTGAGGCTTGGATCTGAACCTCCTTATCTTCAAATAGTTGCAGATGGCGGTGTTAGCTTTCCTGAAGGAATAGGTGGGTTGGCGGACTGGAGTCATCAACATGCAAGCGGCCTCAGAGGGAACAGAGGATTTTTAAAAAATGAAGACTTTCTTTTCTGCGAGTAGAGCAATAGGATGACAGAGGAAAGCTAAGGGAAATATTAAGTTCCTCATGTTCCAGAAATAAAGCTGAAAGAATTGGGATTGACTTACTCTAATAATTCCCCCAAATCTTAGATTGTGAGCTCTTAGGAGTCTACAGAGATTATAATAGGGGTCTGCAAGCCATTTTCGATAGTTCTTAAAATCTAATGGCCATTATATATTTTACCACAGTAAGGCTGTATAATTGAGCTAAATATCAAGATTTTTCCCTTGTCGGGGACTTCTCAGCTCATTTTGACACATCAGTGCTAAGTTCTAACACAGACATTCTTAGGTTTTTAGTAACAATTTAATAACAATTATTAAAAATAATTAACAATTGCTTAAGAAATGCAATCTTTACCCTACTTTTCACTTTGAGTCTCATCTATTTCTCAAACTCTCCCCTTTGTTTGATCTTCCCTTGTCCCACCTGGTAATTGACCGCACTGGTTTTCCTCAGGACCCTCATCTGTATCTGACACCTCTCGGCAGCTTTGGTAAGACCTCTGCAGAATTCCAGGCCTCTCGTCCTTAACTACTGCAGAAGTAGGATGAAATGGACTTTTTCTTGATTGGGAATATGCTTTTTCTTGCAGTCAGTCCCCATCTTTGCTCAGGACCCTTGGGAAATATCTGGGGTAGGGGTGGTTTTCTAGTGGCAGCCACCAGACACCCAGGCTCCTGACCTAGAAAAATAAAATTAAAAACCCAGATTATTGGTTATGCCACTTGGGAAGTTGGAAAAGCCAACGTAGCTCAGGAAAACATTTAATAAAGATTGTTGGGGCTTATTTTAAATGAAGACATCAAAATATTCAGTCTTACCTTTTAATTCTGAAGTCATAGGAAGATATCCCTTCTTACATAGTCACTGTTTCTCTCCGGGAGAATTTTTAGAGGATAATTTATCAATTGATTAGTTTGGGGACAACTAAATTATTTTAGAGACTCCGTTAAGGCCTTGTAGAGATTCAAGATGAAAGCACTTAATTCTTGATCTCTAGAAGTTTACAAATGTGCCAAACCAGTCTGTGTAATACAAGGTAAGGCTGACTAAAACACATGCAAAGTTCTGTGGAAGGACAGAGGCAGAATTGCTGGAAAGATTTTATGTTTCTTAGAGAAACACTTGAGCTGATAGCCAGAGATTTAATCATTTCTTTTTATTAAAATGCGTGAAGGTGGTCGACAATAATAACAAAAAGCAACTTCAGAAAGATTTTTAAAACGTTTTAAAGACCCTACGACCCAGCAATTGCACTACTAGGTATTTACCCCAAAGATATGAATGTATTGATCCAAAGGGACACCTGCACCCTAATATTCATAGCAGCAATGTCCACAATAGCCAAACTGTGGAAGGAGCCGAGATGTCCATCGACAGATGAATGGATAAAGAAGATGTGGTATATATACACAATGGAATATTATGCAGCCATCAAAAGGAATGAGATCTTGCCATTTGCAGTGATGTGGTTTGAACTGGAGGGTATTATGCTGAGCGAAATAAGTCAATCAGAGAAAGACATGTACCATATGATCTCACTGATATGAGGAATTCTTAATCTCAGGAAACAAACTGAGGGTTGCTGGAGTGGTGGGGAGTGGGAGGGATTGGGTGGCTGGGTGATAGACATTGGGGAGGGTATATGCTATGGTGAGCACTGTGAATTGTACAAGACTGATGAATCACGGATCTGTACTTCTGAAACAAATAATGCAATATATGTTAAGAAAAAAAAAAGAAGAAGAAGATAGCAGAAGGGGAAGAATGAAGGGGAGTAAGTCGGAGGGGGAGACGGACCATTAGAGATGATGGACTCTGAAAAACAAACTGAGGGTTCTAGAGGGGAGGGGGTGGGGAGATGGGTTAGCCTGGTGATGGGTATTAAAGAGGGCACATTCTGCGTGGAGCACTGGGTGTTATGCACAAACAATGAATCATGGAACACTACATCAAGAACTAATGATGTAATGTATGGTGATTAACATAACAATAAAAATTATTTTAAAAAGATGTGGTATACACACACACACACACACACACACACACACACAACACACACTGGAATATTACTCAGCCATCAGAAAGGATGATTACTTAACATTTACATCAACAAGGATGGAACTGGATGGTATTATGCTGAGTGAAATAAGTTAATCAGAGAAAGACAATTATATGGTTTCACTCATATGTGGAATATAAGAAACAGCACAGAGGATCATAGGGGAAGGGAGGGAAAACTGAAATGGGAAGAGATCAGAGAGGGAGACAAACCATGAGAGACTCTTGACTCCGGGAAACAAACTGAGGGTTGCTAGAGGGGAGGTGGGTGGGGAGATGGGGAAACTGGGTGATGGGCATTAAGGAGGGCATGTGATGTGATGAGCGCTGGGTGTTATATGCAACTGATAAATTATTGAATTCTACATCTGAAACTAATGGTATATTATATGTTGGCTAATTGAATATAAATAAAACAAAACAAAAATGTTTTAAAGAAAGGAAAGAAAGAGCATTCCAGTCATAGGGAACAGCATGAACAAGGGCTCGGAGGCATGAAAAATGCATGTAAAATAGAGGACAGTTAGTACAGTATCATTGCTTTGGTTAAAAGTAGAGGCGACTATAATGGAACAATAGTCTAAAAAAGAATTTCAAGGCCAGAATATACAGTGCCCTGAATCCCAGGCTAAGGAGATTTCTTTTTATATTCAACAAGGAGCCATTGAAAGATTCTGAGCAAGAAATATTTTCAGAATTATGCCTTAGAAAGATTTATCTGGCAGCAACAGTAAGATAGTAAGATCAGAAGCCAGGAAACCAATTACTAAAATAATACCAATGGCAGATGTTGAAGACCTAAAATAGTACATTTTGAAAAGAGAAGGTTTTGGCCACAAATGCATCTGTAGTTTGAGAAGGTGGGTGCTGAGAGTTGTCCTGTAGTTGTCAGGTCCATCACTGTCACTGCCCACAAAGAAGATTTAAAGTAATTATTTCTATTTAAAAAGAGCTTTACAAAAACAAGCACAAAGAAAAAATTGCTTGGTGTGCTTTAAGGACATCAACAGCACTCCCAAAGAGGGAAAGTCTTGGCAAAGTAAAGGCCTGATGTTCACATTTCCAAATGCTGCTTTAGTCTTTAAATTGTACTTCCAATGCAGTCAAAGGAGGGAAATTATAAAATTTAATCCTTTTATAGAGAAAAATGTCATCTATTTGCCCCTTCATGGAAGCAAATTCATTTACAAGTTTGTCCTGGAAAATTAGTTTTGAGTAAACAATTTAAAATTTGATCACAACAGATTTAAGCCACAGAAATTAGAAACTTCAAACTAAAGAGTGTGAGGATTCGAGGGACAATTTAGAATTTCTTATGTGTTTCACCTTTTATTTATTTACTTATTTTTGTCTTAATAGAAAGCTTCACTCTTTGGTCATGACCCAGGTGTTTTGTTACCAATGTCTAGTCCACTGGTTACCTCCCAGAAAGTCCTTCAAGTTATCAATAGCCAGGTGGTATTTTTCATCACCTTTAAATAACCAATATGATCTCAGTGCACTGATAAATTCCAAACAGAATCAAACTCAATAGTCATTACTTTTATGGCCTTATGATTTCTATTAAACTCTCAGAGACACTGAAAATAATCTACTGATTCTCATCACTACCATATATTCCTAAATCTTTAAGGATCTCAAACCTTAGGTGAGGAACAGTAGTCCTAACCGTATTTCAGATGAAAACGAGGCATGGAGAAGGGGAGTGACTTCCAGGGACAATTAAGTGTCCTCAACATCCTATAATTTAATCTTAAGTAGCTCCTCAAACCAAGGAAAAGAGGCCAATCTTGTGATCTGTTTCAGTCATTCCTTGTGTCTCTAGATTGTGAGGGTGATTTACATGCTGTCTGGCTTCCGATGAATAGACAGAAGGCCAATGGCTGCCCCTTGAGCCTTGCTTTTGTCTGTAGGTTTTTCTCTGAAATTGTTTAATTATAACAAAAAAGGAGCTGTCTTTGATCCCACAACATGCTTAGCTAATTTCCCCAGGTTGCTTTAACTCTGCCATCTGGACACATTACTGCTATCTTTGGATCACTTTTAAATAACCATGACAAGGAAAATTTAAAAAAATAAATAAAAAGATCTGAAAGACCAAAACAAAACAAAACAACAACAACAACAAAAAATCAAACAAACCCCAAAACAAAAAAAATACCCAGAAACAGAAAACAATGGAAAGGACCAAGACAGGGTTGATTTTCCTGGAGGGAAAACATAGTTGCCTGGTAATTTCATCTTAGCTCTGGGAAAAGAGCCCTGGCTATGTCACATCTCCCTCCCTGCTTTTCCTCTGCTTTCTTTCCTTCTCCCTTATTCCACCCCTGCTCTTTTCCTCCACTCTGTGTGGATAGGACTGGAGGCATTTCAGGTAACCAGTTTCTATTGAAGAACTATCATTGCAAAGGGAGGATACGATCAGATGGTTTGATTCCTCACCTATGCATTTGATTCCAGAGATGCTATGAATTAATGATCAGAAATATTAGCAATGACTAGGAATGATGTCCGTGTGCAGACTGTATGTGGCCTGAGTAGGTAGATGGAGGACGTAGAATTTCTATCAGTAGTATTTTCAAGTGTTGTGTCCTTGTGCAAGCAAGAGTCAAAAACTCCTAATCATATGATCAAATGTCTTTTATAACTTCCATGCCAAATATTTATCCAATGTATTTCTTAGGGCCTTCCATGACTTTTAGAAAGGCTTTCTTATAATAAGCAGAAATTGGTCTCCCTGTGGGCTACCCTTTCTCTCTTAATCATACTCCTTTTAATCACATAGAATAAGTGAAATCCCTTTCTCCTCTGAGGGATCTTTCTGAAATTTCAAAGATGTTTTCACAGCTCCTCTGAGTTTTCTCATCTCCAGGAAAAATTTTCCCTGCTTCCTGAAATTGTTTCTCATAAGACTTACCCCTAAATGCATTCCATGTGTTGATCTTCCTATTTTTCATATCAGCCAGAACTAGATAAATCCTTTCTGAAAATAGCACAAGTAATAAATATTCATTGAAAAAGAATTAGAAAACACAAGTAGGCAACAAGTGTTTTAAAATTACCTATGAAGAATTTCTATGCAAAAAGGGCTGCTTTTGGTATCTTGTTATATAACCCTCCAAAATTATTCATTATATACTATTCAATGTTAGCAGGATGGTTGGGTGAGACTAAACTTAAATGGTCTATTTCTGAAAATGGACACGAAAGATTATATTGGAGTAAATCTTTTCCCAGGAAATGTCACCTGATTCCTCATAGTTATATAAATTTAAGTTAGTACTAGCCCAATTCTCTAAAGCAGAGGTCAGTAAATTTTACTGTAAAGTGCCAGGGAGTAAATAAATGGTTAAGACTTTGTGGGCCACTAAGGTTTCTGTTGCTGCCACTTCTCCTCCTCCTCTTTTTTTCTCATTCACTTACAAACCTAAAGAAATGTTAAAACCATTCTTAGTTTCCAGGCTATATAAAAACAGGGCACTGACCAGATTCTGTCAGCAGGCTGTAGTTTGCCCATCCCTGCTCAAAGGGAAGTATTTAATACAGCTTTTCAATTACTGACAAACCCTGCCCCTTTAATACTCCTGCTATATAAAATTGATCCCTGGGGAGGATTTGAGTAAATTTGGAGCCCCTTAGGAAGGAAGGAATAGAGACCTCAAATACCACCTTTTTGAGATCAAATTTTGTTGGGATCTCTCTGGTGGGTTTATTCCAGCTGAGGTATGATAGCTGGAAAGTATACCAAAGACTCCAAAGTTGAACTAGCTCTGAAAGAAATAGACACCTGGATTATTGGCCTGGACCCTTAAATGGTTGGAAAAGAGAACTGACTGTAACATGGTCCATGACTAACTAAGCTAGTTTAGTAGAAAGACTATGCTTTGGAATTAATGACTAAGAGTATGAGTATATTCTTGGAGAATTATAGTCCTCAAAGGAACTCAAATGGCAAGCTTTTTGTTTTAGTCATAGACTATGCTGTAGTAACAATTACCCGAAAGCTCTGCAGTTTAACAAGATAAAGGCTTTAAGTTTGATGGACAGCTCCCCCAGGTAGCTCTTTTGTACAGTTCTCCTCCTCAGGATCAGTCAGGGATCCAGGCTCCTTGCATCCAGGGATGTCACTATCTTCAACACATAACCATGTTTGCCATGGAAAGAGAAGAAATAGCATGGGTAATCATTCAGGGTGTTATGCTCAGGCCTAAGACTGCCATATATTACTTCCTTTTCATGTGCATTCGTTAGAATCTATTCATAAGGGCCCAACCAAACTTAAAAAGAGGCTAAGAAATATAATTGTCTTATGCACCCAAGAAAAAGAAAAATATTGTTTAATATCTAGCCAATCTTGGTCATACTCCCTTTACCAACATGTGGGTACCAACATTCCTTAAATAGGAATGACAGAAGTGATGGCATATGAAGATTAGCCTAGAAACTAAGCTCTTTATTTCTTTCTTTGCCTGATGTTTGGAACCTACATCTAATTGGGCCCTTTGAACTGAATGAGCTCTGGAGGTTTCCAGAAACTAGAAGGCAAAGAGCAAGAGAAACAGAATATCCTGCCAAGTTAGACACATGAAGCCTTGAGCAATTCATTCCGATACTGTAGCTTATGACTTTATATATGACCCAAGCTGGTGAAGTGGGCCCTATCCACTACAAATGTGTATAAGTAAGGGCACCTGGGTGGCTCAGTCAGTTGAGCCTCCAACTCTTGATTTGGCTCAGGTCATGACCTCAGGGTCGTGGGATTGAGCCTCACATCAGGTTCCACTCTCAGCACAGAGTCTGCTTGAGTTTCTTTCCCTCTGCCCTTTCCCCAGCTCATGTGTGCTCTCTCTCTCTCTCAAATAAATAAATAAATCTTTTTAAAAAATGTTTGTGTGTGTGTATTTACAAACATACTGAAATAATCTATTTTTGACTCAACAATATGTTAAGGCCAATTTTCCCAGTGTGGTCTGACCAATACGTATTAGAATATAGCTATCATTTTTTGCCTAAGATTGAATGAGCTCTTAGTGGCTACATTACGCTATTTGAACCTAATGGTGTCAAAAATCCTGAATTTTCTTTTCACATGTGTGTTATATCTCTGCTATTTTGTGCTTGTGCAATTTGCCTTTAGTGGTTAACATTTGCTGTTCCACAGCCCTCAGAATCTATTCTAGCTTCTTATCAGTAAAAACAATTACTTAAATTGCGTTTGAAAAATTATATCTTGAAATGAATTAGGGTAAGTGGAGGGACTATAATTAAAATGCTAGTCCCTTCCTTAGCCAAGATATAGATGGTTAAGTGAGTATTTAGACCCTGTTTGCTCAGGATTCTTAGTCTTATACAAGATGAAATCTGATTGAGAATAAAAATGGTCACACATTTTCATTTCAGAAGCAGTACTTCATAAGAATTAAAGATGTTCATATTATCTAGATAATTAGACTGGACTTCCTATCCTTTTTGAGGTATGTTCTACAGATTTCTCATAATTTCTAGGAGCTACCTGTTATCTTTCCAATAAAGTATTATTTTTATTAAGAATAGCCAGGGTTGGGGTGCCTGGATGGCTCAGTCGTTAACCATCTGCCTTCAACTCAGGTCATGATCCCAGGTCCTGGGATCGAACCCCGCATCGGGCTCCCTGCTTGGTGGGAAGCCTGCTTCTCCCTCTCCCACTCCCCCTGCTTGTGTTCCCTTTCTCGCTGTGTCTCTTTCTGTCAAATAAATAAATAAAATCTTAAAAAAAAAAAAATGAACAGCCAGGGTTCGGCCCCTGGGTGGTACAGTCCTTTGAGTATCCAACTCTTGATTTTGGCTCAGGTTATGACCTCAGGGTTGTGGGATCGAGCCCTGCATTGGGCTCTCTGCTCGGTGGGGAGTCTGCTTCTCCCTCTCACTCTCCTTCTGTGCTCTCTCTCTCTTTCTCAAATAAATAAATAAAATATCTTTAAAAACAACTTAAAAAAAACACATATCCATCCTTTGGTGTCTTTTTTTCTTTAACCCTCTTTAGTGGGTCTCTAAAAATTTAGAATGTCTATGTGGTTCAATATGGGAAAGAAAGTGTACAATTGATTCAAAGTGTCCATAATGAAATTCAAGTGAGTTACTCTTAGCTGTTGTAGTAGTTACCTATTTCTGCATAACAAATTATCTTGAAAACACAGCGACTTAGTACAACACTAAATATTTATTATTTACCACATAGTCCATGGGTCAGCAATTTGGGAGTGGCTTGGCTGAGCCGTCTGGCTCACAGTCTGTCCCGAAGTTGTAATCATCTGTTGGCTGGGGATGGAGTCACCTGAAAACTTGACTTTGGCTGGCAGATCCACTACTAAGGTGACTCAGTCATGTGGCTTGCAAGTTAGTATTGGTTGTTGGTGGGGGGCATCAGCTCCTCCCCACATTGGCCTCTCCACAGGGCTACTTGAGTGACCTCGTGGCATGGCAGTCAGCTTCTCCCAGAGCAATTGATCCAAGAAAGCAAAGAAGACATCAATGTTTTGTATAATCTAGTCTTGTAGGTCACACTATTACTTCCACCATACTTTACTGGTCACACAGACCAGCTCTGATTCACCGTGGGAGGAGACCATATGAGGGCACAAATACCCAAAAATTATGGGGGCTTTTTTGGAGTTAGTGACAAGTTAGTAACTGATTTTGGTCAGTGCTCAGCGATGTAGTGCCCTTAACCACACAGCCAGCCAATTAGCCAGGAAGGTATACATACACTATATATAATAAAGTGTTGTTCCGTGTGGGAGAAAAGTAGATGCAATACATTCAACATTTTTTTCAAACTACATGTAACACCCTTCTTCACTCCATTTGCCAAGAGTCTGATATGCCCTCTGTGAATGTGTGCTCCAAAATGTTAAAATTGTCATACTGAAACATTATTAATTAAAAGATGTAAGTAGTTATATCCCTCATGATAGCAAAGGAAAACTGCCCCTAAAAGTAAGCCTTCAGCCCTCTTGCTTTTCATAGACTCAGACCTGAGCCACTTACCCTGATTCATTCCTTAAAACCCATTGCAAGCTGTTTCCAGTTCCACTCTACCTCAATATAATTCCTTGCTGTTGTTTCCTTGACTATCACCTTGTCCTTATCCCTGACTAGACATCAGTTTATCCCTCTAACTTCCACCATCCACACATCCTCAAGGACCCATGGGTGAATCCTTTAGAGAGGGGAGTTCTTGGCCAAAAACAAAGAACTATCTACATAGTTGACCCTGGGAGTTAGGGTGGCCAAAGAAGTGCTACCTCTGTGCCCTGGTGAAATCATGTGTCACTGAGTGAGGAAATTGTGTACCTTCCCCCTCTTCTGGGCAGAACACACAGAAGGGGAGCATAGGGGGCAATTTCAGGAGTGCTGGTAAACTATGTAAAAAGTAGGGGGCGCCTGGGTGGCTCAGTTGCTTAAGCGACTGCCTTCGGCTCAGGTCATGATCCTGGAGTCCCGGGATCAAGTCCCACATCGGGCTCCTTGCTCAGCAGGGAGTCTGCTTCTCTCTGACCGTCTTCCCTCTCGTGCTCTCTATCTCTCATTCTTTCTCTCTCTCAAATAAATAAATAAAATCTTTAAAAAAAAAACTATGTAAAAAGTAGGGATTTTATGGAAATAGAGTTTAGAAACACAGGTAGTCTCCTTCAGAGACCTACATGGACAGGGAGGTGCATAAAGAGATTCATTGCAAGAGAGAAAAAAATAGAAGAAATTACTTACTAATTATAAATGGTGTCCTTGCTCGTAAGTACATATGAAAAATCCCCTGTGGACTCCTTGAAATAATTGGGAGACCATTTGAGGGAATCTGTAGGTCCTGTGTAAGCAGGTCACAACAAGAGTCACTAAATTTTATTGTTATTAGCAATAAAGGTCTGGACAAGCCAACAAGGTCTGGAAATCTTAGAATTAGTGGTGCAGTATGCTAGTTTTGATATAGAGATCATCTGTTAGCAGGTAACTGGCTGTAATTCCCGAATGAAAGTCTGACAAGAAAAACAATAAGAGCATCATTTCCTTTTGGAATATCACTTTACAAATCGCAAACTACTTTCACATCATTATGTCAGCTAATCTGCACAGAAATCTCTGAACAAAGGGCTAAGTGATACACTTACTTTAGAGATGTCAAAAATAAAAATACTAGCGTTAAAAGATTTGTTCAAGGATGTGTAGCTAGTTATTAGTAGGCTTGTAATTGTAACTCAGAATTTGTGACCCTAAATCCTATATTCTCTCTGTTACAACAGTGGTTTTTAAGCTGGGTTCTGTCAAGCCCTAAAATTCCACAAATCTGTCTAGAGAGAAATCTTGGGGAACAGGAGAGCTGGTGAGTTCTCTACCAAACTTAGCCAGGGAGGTTATATTTTATCATCTATGTATTTGAGGCTTCCCTAACATATTTATTTGGAGTAAAAGTT
This sequence comes from Zalophus californianus, assembly GCF_009762305.2. NCBI lineage: Eukaryota > Metazoa > Chordata > Mammalia > Carnivora > Otariidae > Zalophus > Zalophus californianus. Next base: position 79,937,138 of record NC_045605.1, read on the forward strand.
TTATGGCTAACATAAAAATTAAAAGCCCCTGCACCGAAACATACTATCTTGTGATGCAGTGGATGGGATTTTAAGTGACTAAGGCCTGTCCAAAAGCACAAGTAGAAGTTTAGTTTTCAGAAGTGGAATTTGAGCTTGATTAGAAGAAAAAACAATTTGATAAAAGACAAGAGTTATATCTGGCAGATGCTTTTCATTTAAACCATATTTATTGGGCCCTACTGTGTTCTAAGTGATGTGTCTATGCTTATGTTCCTGGTAAATACTAGACCTAAATTTAGTGCTAGGTACAAATATAGCTGGAAGTCAAGCAGTTCTAAATATGATAGGAGGAGAACTACAGAGCCTGGGTGTCCGATGGAACATTCCACAGTGATGGAAATGTTCTATGCCTGCATTACCTAATATGATAGTCACTAGCTGCATGTGGCTGAGGAGCCTTTGCAATGTGACTAGTATAACTAAGGACTTGAATTTTTAATTTCATTTCCTTTAAACTTAAATAGCCACATGTGGTCACTGGCTATGGGGCTAAACAGCGCAGCTATAGAGGCTTGAAGACAGAAATTCCTGACAGTGCCTAGAAATAGCATCATCATCACCACCACCACATGATCAACGCTGGTGTCCACCTCGTCCTCATCACCATCATCATTATAATCACTGCCCCCATAGCTCTGACAACCATCACCTCTCACTGGATTGCTGCAGCAAATGATCTGTTTTTGTTCATGCTTCCCAATATATGACAACCAGGCTGACCTTGATAAAAGCAAATGTGATTATACACCTGTTCTGCTTAAAATCTTGCAATAGCCCTGCATTCATTTAGGAGAATGGCAACTGACTTAATAAGGCTCACATACTCCCTTTTCTGCCCCACAACCAGCTTCACATGATTCTCATTCCTGCCTATTTCTCCTGCCTTGTCTCTACTCAGATTTCCATGTAATCTGTATTTGGGGTATATAAAATTATTACTTCTGTTCCTTAAAATTACCACAATTTTTGTTTTGTTTTGTTTCTCTTTTTAGTCTCCAGGCCTGTGTAACCTTTATTTTGTTTTGTTTTGTTTTGTTTTCTTCCTAGGAGATTTTCCTCCCTCTTGTTTTCTGGTTAAATCTGAGCCATCCTGGAGGTTTCAGTTTAAATGGTACATCTGCCACAAAGCTTCACCTTGGGCTAAATGGGTGAGGTATTCTAGCTCCATGTTTCCAGAGTACCTGGACTTAGTTTATTATAAAACTCACTGAGATTTATTATAACTACTTGTTTAATATCAGTCACTGTCTCCAGACTGTGAGTTTCATGAAAGCCCAGAATTTGCCTCTTTTTCAACTAGAATTCTTCCAGACACAAAATGGGTATTTAATTAATTCTGTCTTAATAGATCAATGAAGCCTGAATGCTTGAAGGTCTTGCCCACTGAGGACCAGTCCCAATGTACCCACCACCATGACTACCTTCTGCCGTCTTTAGAATATCACAGACTCTAATCCTGTCCTCCCTTCCATGTCTTTCAAATTCTTTTACTTTCTAGGTTAATCCAATTAATGAATTCATGCTGTTATTGACTACTAATAGCCATAAATTACTACTATTAGGATGAATATCTGCATGCAAACAGGATCATAATGGAGATTCATTGATTTAATGTCAATAATTGTGCTAAATGGAAATTTCTTACAATTGGCAGATAGTTGGTTGGGGAAGAAAGCTTAGGGCAAGAGGGCCTCTAATTTTAACTTTTTAAGTCATTGTCTGCCTCTAAGCAGTCACCTGTTCTGCTTATATTTAAGTCTGGCCTTAGATTTTTGTCTTCTTGAACATATGTTGAAAGTGGGGATTTTCTGGGTAGACTTCAAGGACACTTAGAACTGGAAACACGAACTTCATTGGAAGAGAATTATGGTTCAGCATGATGAAACAGAGTTGAGAATGGCAAATGAGAGAAACATCTGGAGAGGGAAGCAGAGAGTCGGGGAAGAGAACTACCTGCTACCGAACACAGACTATGGACATCGTTCTATTTTTGGATTTTTATAGTTACTCATTGAATACTCACAAGCACTAATATTTTCCCCATTTTTCAGCTTAAAAAAACCTGATGCTTACAGAGGTTGAACAATTCAGTGGTGACATAGCTAGTAAATAAATGAGTCAGATTCTATCCTGTGTATCTACCAATGCTCGCACCAATACACAATGTCCCCTTTTAACAAAATAACAATATCAAAACAAATTGGAAGAATGGCCATCTGAATGAGGAAGTCTGGAGAGTATTCTTTGAGGTGGATGAAAGTGAAAAAATGAGGAACAGAAGAAAACAAAATGAAAAACCAGTTTGACCTGGGAAAAGTCTGCCTTCTTCTGCATAGATGGAGCATGTGGCCATTCACATAATGGGATTTGAAGATAAAGCAAAACCACTCTCTTTATTTTTTAATCTAATTTAATTTATTTTTTTATTATGTTATACTAATCACCAAACATTACATCATTAGTTTTTGATGTAGTGTTCCATGATTCATTATTTGCGTATAACACCCAGTGTTCCATGCAGAACATGCCCTCTTTAATACCCATCACCAGGCTAACCCATCCCCCCACCCCCCTCCCCTCTAGAACCCTCAGTTTGTTTTTCAGAGTCCATAGTCTCTCATGGTTCATCTCCCCCTCCGATTTCCCCCCCTGCATTTTTCCCTTCCTGCTATCTTCTTCTTTTTTTTTTTTTTAACATATAATGTATTATTTGTTTCAGAGACACAGGTCTGTGATTCATCAGTCTTACACAATTCACAGTGCTCACTATAGCACATACCCTCCCCAGTGTCTATCACCCAGCCACCCCATCCTTCCCAACCCCCACCACTCCAGCAACCCTCAGTTTGTTTCCTGAGATTAAGAATTCTTCATATCAGTGAGATCATATGATACATGTCTTTCACTGATTGACTTATTTTGCTCAGCATAATACTCTCCGGTTCTATCCACGTCATTGCAAATGGCAAGATTTCATTCCTTTTGATGGCTGCATAATATTCCATTGTGTGTGTGTGTGTGTGTGTGTGTGTGTGTGTGTGTGTGTGTGTGTGTGTATACCACATCTTCTTTATCCATTCATCTGTCGATGGACATCTTGGCTCCTTCCACAGTTTGGCTATTGTGGACATTGCTGCTATAAACATCAGGGTGCACGTACCCCTTTGGATCCCTACATTTGTATCTTTGGGGTAAATACCCAGTACTGCAATTGCTAGGTCATATGATAGCTCTATTTTCAGCTTTTTGAGGAACCTCCATACTGTTTTCCAGAGTGGCTGCACCAGCTTGCATTCCCACTGACAGTGTAGGAGGGTTCCCTTTTCTCCGCATCCTCACCAACATCTGTCATTTCTTGACTTGTTAAATTTCGCCATTCTGACTGGCGGGAGGTGGTATCTCATTGAGTTTTTGATTTGGATTTCCCTGATGCCGAGCGATGTGGAGCACTTTTTCATGTGTCTGTTGGCCATTTGGATGTCTTCTTTGGAAAAATGTCTGCTCGTGTCTTCTGCCCATTTCTTGATTGGATCATTTGTTCTTTGGGTGTTGAGTTTAAAAAGTTCTTTATAGATTTTGGATACTAGCCCTTTATCTGACATGCCATTTGCAAATATTTTCTCCCATTCTGTCAGTTGTCTTTTGGTTTTGTTGATGGTTTCTTTTGCTGTGCAATAGCTTTTTATCTTGATGAAGTTCCAATAGTTCATTTTTGCCCTTGCTTCCCTTGCCTTTGGCGATGTTTCTAGGAAGAAGTTACTGTGGCTGAGGTCAAAGAGGTTGCTGCCTGTGTTCTCCTTTAGGATTTTGATGGACTCCTATCTCACGTTTAGGTCTTTCAACCATTTGGAGTCTATTTTTGTGTGTGGTGTAAGGAAATGGTCCAGTTTCATTCTTCTGCGTGTGGCTATCCAATTTTCCCAACACCATTGTTGAAGAGACTGTCTTTTTGCCATTGGACATTCTTTCCTGCTTTGTCGAAGATGAGTTGACCATAGAGTTGAGGGTCCATTTCTGGGCTCTCTTTTCTGTTCCATTGATCTATGTATCTGTTTTTGTGCCAGTACCATACTGTCTTGATGATGACAGCTTTGTAATAGAGCTTGAAGTCCGGAATTGTGATGCCACTGGCTTTGCCTTTCTTTTTCAACAATCCTCTGGTTATTCAGTCTTTTCTGGTTCCATACAAGTTTTAGGATTATTTGTTCCATTTCTTCGAAAAAAGTGGATGGTGTTTTGACAGGGATCGCATTGAATGTGTAGATTGCTCTAGGTAGCATTGACATCTTCACAATATTTGTTTCTCCAATCCATGAGCATGAAACATTTTTCCATTTCTTTGTGTCTTCTTCAATTTCTTTCATGAGTATTTTATAGTTTTCTGAATACAGATCCTTTGCCTCTTTGGTTAGATTTATTCCTAGGCATCTTATGGTTTTGGATGCAATTGTAAATGGGATCAACTCCTTAGTTTCTCTTTCTTCTGTCTTGTTGTTGGTGTATAGGAATGCCACTGATTTCTGTGCATTGAATTTATATCCTGCCACTTTACTGAAATCCTATATGAGTTCTAGCAGTTTGGGGGTGGAGTCTTTTGGGTTTTCCACATAAGGTATCATATCATCTGCAAAGTGAGTTTGACTCACTCTTTGAGTTTGACTCACCAAGCCAATCTGGATGGAAAGTGAGGGGGTGGAAAACCATTTACCATGCTAATGGACACCAAAAGAAAGCTGGGGTGGCAATCCTTATATCAGAAAAATTAGATTTTAAAACAAAGACTGTAATAACAGATGAGAAAGGACACTATATCCTTCTTAAAGTGTCTATCCCACAAGAAGATCTAACAATTGTAAGTATCTATGCTCCTAACATGGGAGCAGCCAATTATATTGCCAACTAATAACAAAAGCAAAGAAACATATCGACAACAATACAATAATAGTGGAGGACTTTAACACCCCCCTCACTGAAATGGACGGAGCATCTAAGCAAAAGATCAACAAGGAAATAAAGACTTTAAATGACACACTAGACCAAATGGACTTCACAGATATATTCAGAACATTCCATCCCAAAGCAACGGAATACACATTCTTCTCTAGTGCCCATGGAACATTCTCCAGAATAGATCACATCCTAGGTCACAAATCAGGTCTCAACTGGTACCAAAAGATTAGGATCATTCCCTGCATATTTTCAGACCACAATGCTTTGAAACTAGAACTCAATCACAAGGGGAAAGTTGGAAAGAACTCAAATACATGGAGGCTAAAGAGCATCCTACTAAAGAATGAATGGGTCAACCAGGAAATTAAAGAAGAATTGAAAAAATTCATGGACACCAATGAAAATGAAATCACAACTGTTCAAAATCCTTGGGATGCAGCAAAAGCAGTCCCAGGAGGAAAGTATATAGCAATACAAGCCTTTCTCAAGAAACAAGAAAGGTCTCAAATACACAACCTAACCCTACACCTAAAGGAGCTGGAGAAAGAACAGCAAATAAAGCCTAAATGCAGCAGAAGAGAAATAATGAAGATCAGGGCAGAAATCAATGAAATAGAAACTGAAAGAACAGTAGAACAGATCAACGAAACTAGGAGCTGGTTCTTTGAAAGAATTAAAAGATTGATAACCCCCTGGCTAAACTTATCAAAAAGAAAAGAGAAATGACCCAAATAAATAAAATCATGAATGAAAGAGGAGAGATCACAACCAACACCAAAGAAATACAAACAATTATAAGAACATATTATGAACAACTACATGTCAGCAAATTAGATAATCTGGAAGAAATGGATGCATTCCTAGAGATGTATCAACTACTAAAACTGAACCAGGAAGAAATAGAAAACCTGAACAGACCTATAACCACTAAGGAAATTGAAGCAGTCATCAAAAATCTCCCCACAAACAAGAGCCCAGGGCCAGTAGGCTTCCAGGGGAATTCTACCAAACATTTCAAGAAGAATTAACACCTATTCTTCTGAAACTGTTCCAAAAAATAGAAATGGAAGGAAAACTTCCAAACTCATTTTATGAGGCCACCATTACCTTGATCCTCAAACCAGAGAAAGACCCCATCAAAAAGGAGAATTACAGACCAATATCCTTGATGAACATGGATGCAAAAATTCTCACCAAAATACTAGCCAATAGGATCCAACAGTACATTAAAAGGATTATTCACCATGACCAAGTGGGATTTATCCCTGGGCAGCAAGGTTGGTTCAACATCCACAAATCAATCAATGTGATACAATACATTAATAAAAGAAAGAACAAGAACCATATGATCCTCTCAATAGATGCAGAAAAAGCATTTGACAAAGTACAGCATCCTTTCTTGATCAAAACTCTTCAGAGTATAGGTATAGAGGGTACATAACTCAATATCATAAAAGCCATCTATGAAAAACCTACAGCGAATATCATTCTCAATGGGGAGAAACTGAGAGCTTTCCCCCTAAGGTCAGGAACGCGGCAGGGATGTCCACTCTCACCACTGCTATTCAACATAGTATTAGAAGTCCTAGCCACAGCAATCAGACAAAACCACTCTCTTTATATCACTCTCATCAATTTGCCTGCCTCATCTCCTAGGACCTTTTTATCAGAGTCACTCCTTTGGCAAGAAAGAATACTGTTAAAATATAAGACTTTCATTATATATAACCCATCAATAAGGATAAGGATAACATGACAATATTTATCTGACACACCTGTTACTTTTGCCTGCCATAATCTTCTCCCTTCTTTTGGTAAAAGCATATCAAATTTCCTTGGGGAAACTAACTCCCAATTTTCCATTTTCAATCTACATAGTTAAAGTAGGGCTGAGCCACCTTTTACTTCTAGAGTTATGCTTTCGATCCAAATCTGTCAATGGTTATTAGAGAACCTAACCCTCTGAGTGGTGAAAGAATGGGCATATGACCACCCAAGCTGGGTCAATGAGAGTCCTACCCAAGACCTTACCAGATCAACTGGGAAATAAATGGTTGATTCATCATAGTTTCTAAGCTGGTGTGCTGTAAGCTTAAAGCTGTTGGTGATTAATTCTGTCACTACACCCTGTGAGCCAACCTGAGAAATGATGCAACACCAGGGAAAGCAAAGCTAAAAAGAGGAGAAAGACAAATGATTGATGACAAAATGTGAGAATCTGGATTTAGTTGTGCCTGAAACTGTACTTTAGGAAATGTGAACTGATATTCTACTTGACTGGCTTTTTTTTCTTACACAGTTTCAGCTGGCTTTTGATCACTTGTAACCAAGAGACCTAACTAATTCACCTGCTATTCATATAAATTAATCCCAAATTGTCACTAATTATTAAACCTAAAACTTACTCAAACTTTGATTTGCATTGCCCTTCATAAGTACTTTTCTAGATCAGAAATGTACATATTCTATAAGTTTTATATTAGGCATAGACTATACATAATGAAACTCTGACATGTTTGCTCTTAACCCATCATGGACATATCAAATGAGCTAGTCAGAGTCAAGACTGAGGAGGATGGGACACAAGATGGAGAATTCTGCATGGGTGTTTAGAGACTGGGAAAGGTCAGAAGGTACAAAAAGGTGAATGGAAGTCCGTAAGGGAAATCTTTCATTATTTGCAAGAAGTAACACTTTCAAAGCACCTGAAACTTAGAGGGTCTTTCCACACACACATGCTTCTCTTTAACCCTAACAATAAATCCATAAAGTAGTGAATTTTAGTTATCCTTTAAAAAATATTAGACTCAAAAGAGGGGCAGCTGTGTGGCTCAGTTGGTTAGGCATCCAACTCTTGATTTTGGCTCTGCTCATGATCTCAGGCTCGTGAGATTGAGCCCCACGTCAGGCTCCCCACTGGGTGTGCAGCCTGCTTAAGATTCTCTCTCTCCCTCTGCCTCCTTCCCCCACAGCTCATGCTCTCTCTCTCTAAAAATTTTTTTTAAAAATGGAAAAAAAAATTAGGCTCTAGGAACCCAGAACTAGTGTGTGATGGGACTTGGTCTAATCATTTTCATTTTGACAAATATTTATGGATTACCAGCTCCATGCCAGATGCTCTCTAAATGCCTGGGCAACAATGAAGAACAATGAAGGGAGATAACGTTATGTTGTCCTTACTCTGTGCCAGACACTGTTCTAAAAACCTTCCCCACATTCATCTACTTAAACTTCACAACAACGCCATGAAGTAAGCAATATTATTAGCCATCCACCCCTTTTTTTATTTAGAAAAGACATATTTAGAGCAGTTTTATGTTCGTAGAAAAATTAAGAGGAAGTACAGAGACTTCCCATATACCTCTGTGCCCCCACACATGCATAGCCTCCCCAGTTACCAATACCCCCCACCACAGTGGTACATTTGTTACAATGGATGAACCTAAACTGACACATCATAATCACTCAAGGTCTATAGTTTGCATTGGGGTTCACCCTCAGGTTGTACAAACGCATAATGACATATATCCATCATCAGCATACCCTTTTTATTTTTTTTTAAGATTTTTAAAATTTATTTATTTGACAGAGAGAATGCAAGAGAAGGGAACACAAGCAGGGGCAGTGGGAGAGGAAGAAGAAGGTTTCCAGCAGAGCAGGGAGCCTGATGCGGGACTGGATCCTAGGACCCTGGGATCATGACCTGAGCTGAAGGCAGACACTCAACAACTGAGCTACCCAGGTGCCCCTCAGCATACCTTTTTTAAAGATGGAGGAAACAGAGGGAAGATGAGAACAACCTGCTTGTGAATATAATGGTAAGGATTAAAGCCCAGAGATGAACCCCAGAGAGTTTATAGCCAAATATCTATCTTTCTAGACACGGCTCCAGTGGTCCTCAACGTGCCAGACCCCTGGGGTCTTTGAGAAGCTTCCATGGGATCCATGAAGTCAGTGTCATTTTCATAGTTCCACTAAGACATTATTTGCCTTTTCACTGTGTTGGCATCTGTACTCATGGTGCTAAACAATGGTGGGCAAACAACCAGTGTCATTGCAGTGGTACCAAGCCATATACTAGTTATCGTGTTCACACAGAGAAGGAAAGAAAAAATTCCGAATGTCAAGGACTTTAAGAAAGTCTTTGACCAAGCAGTAAGATTATTAATTGTATTAACCCTCAACCCTTGAGTGCACATCTTTTTAATATTCTATGTAACAAAATGAGAAGTGACATAAAATTCTAATAACACTTACAAAGTATGATAGTTGTGTTGAGGAAAAGAACTTATGTGAGTGAACTGGGAGAAGAACTAGCCACTTTTTCCATGGAACACCATTTAATCAAAAAGAATAAGAGTCAAATTAAAGTTATTCACTCTTGAAATTTTGTAGATAATTTCTCAAAAAGGAATGGAGTCAACCATCAACATTTATGGGGTGCCGTGAAAGCAATGCTTGGAAGGAAATGTATAGCATTGAATGAAAGAAGAAAGAAAGAAAGAAAAGAAAGAAAGAAAGAGAAAGAAAGAAGAAAGAAAGAAAGAAAGAAAGAAAGAAAGAAAGAAAGAAAGAAAGAAAGAAAGAAAGAAAGAAAGAAAGAAAGAAAAAGAAAGATCTAAAATCAATCATCTGTGTCCACCTTAGGAAACTAGAAAAAGAAGAGCAAATTAAATCCAAAGAACACAGAAGAAAAGAAGATTAGAGCAGAAATAAATGAAATTAAAAACAGGAAATTAAGAGAATAAAAGAAACCAAAAGCCAGTTCTCTGAAAAGATCAGTAATATTGATAAGCCTTTAGCCAGGCTAAATAATACAAAGAGGACATAAATTACTAATAGCAGAAATGAAAGAGAGAACCTCACTGTATATCCCAAGGACATTAACAAGTTAATAAAATTACGAGCAATTCTACAACTATACATTTGGTAACCTAGATGAAATGAAACAATTCCTTCAAAGACACAATTTGCCAAAACTCAAACAAGAAGAAATAGAGTATCTATTAAACAAACTGAATCAATAACTAATAACCTTCCAAAACAGAAAGGACCAGGCCCAGATGTGTCATTGGCAAATGATGGATAACTGTCATTATACTTTTGTCCAAACCCACAGAATGTACAAAACCAAGAGTGAACCACAGTGTATACTATGAACTTTGGGTACCACTCTGACAGGGGATGTTGATAATGGGAGGCTATGTGTGGGTATGTGTGTGTGTGTGTGTGTGTGTGTGTGTGTGTGTGTACTGGGAGTATATGGGAAATCTTTGTACCTTCTCCTCAATTTTACTGTGGTCCTAAAACTACTCTGAAAAAATAAAATCTCAATTAAAAGAAGAGGCTATAAAAAATGAAATGAGTCTGTCACCGTAAGATAAACAGCTGATGGCATTTGTTGCCATCTACAAAATTTAAGCTTTTAAGTGAAAAGTAGGATTTTGAAAAACTTGTATATATCACTATGAGCTTAATAGCATCCTAACAACTTATAGATTTTTCTCTTGAGATTAGTGATGATATCAGCAAATGAAACTTTTTGATATCCTGTCATGAACTATATCAGCATTTGAGAGACAAGCATAAAAACAGTTAACCAATATTTATTTAGGTGATCAATGCATGATATTACAAAATCATTCATAGGTAAAAAAATTCTTTCAAAGTGCAAAGCAGTGAACTATAATGTAACAGATAATGGGAAGTTCACTGATATGGTTTCAGATTCCATTTTGCAACAAACTTTAAGGAATTGCTGCTTGTCAGTTTTCAGTATATCAAAGAAGATCGTGTGCAATATTTTGATTCTTTTCATGTCCTTCAACCAAAATGATGTATCACAACCAAATTAAATGCAGAAGCCCATGTAAGATGTAGCTTTCTTTTGCTGATCCAGATATTAAAGAGATTTGCATAAATATAAAACAATGCCACTCACCCTACTAACTGTATATTTTGGGAAACAGGATTTTTTTCAAATAAAAATATTATTTATGTCAACATGCAATGGATTTCCTATCCTTATTTTTTAAATAAAAGAACAGTGACTTGGGCATGGGGAATAGCAATGCAAAGACCCTGAGGCAGTACAAAGTTCGCAATAGGTTCCAGAAGTGCGTCATTCCGAAACCCATGCTTCGCTTTCCTTCTCATAAACCACAACTGATTTCTCTTAAGCCAATGAGGCTCTGGCTCTTGGAACAATGCATCTGGAAAACGGAGTGGAGATTGTTTTGATTCTCCCTAAAAGACGGCTTCATATTCAGTTCGTTAGCAGGTTAATCGGGAGCTTGCCCACAGTCTTCCATTTCTCTAAGGAGTAGAACTCTCAAGTGCAATGTTTGTCAGCAGTGCCAGGAGATGGCTGTTGCCGGAAGTAGGAAAAGAGGGGAATTTACTTTTACAGGGAGAAGACTTACATGCGACCTATAAATTTTGTAGCTATTTTTCTATACCTTGGCCCCAGTCTGGAATTTTTCCCTCAAAATAAATTATTTCAGCCAACTTCACTGTGGTTGCAAATATTACATCGTGCAGTGTGGTCTCCGAAGCATGTGTCTTTTGCTGATCTGACATTTTGAAAAACTGCTGTGACCTACTGAAGAAAGTGGTGGCACTCAGTGAAAGTGTGCTCTCATTTCCCACTCCCCGAGACACTCACGGAGCACTCAGAGCTGGAAAGCTGGATGACATATGTGTTGTAAGTCAGGGAAACTACAAGCATTATTTCACTAAATGATGGGATTTCCTTCTATTTCCACAAGTCGGAAAGGAATATAGCCCCTCTCCTCCTGGAGTAAGCCCTTAGAAAGCAGTAATCGGGCAAACATTAAATGAACACATGAGTCAGTATCACAGTGCAGACTTCCCAGTGAAAACACTGGATCAGATGCAGTGGGAGACCATCAAGAAGGTACACTCTGATCAACACAATTCAGGCAACCAGTGATCCAATTGTTAGTGACATCTTTGAGACAGCCTTGTGGTCAAAAGAGCCTGTGTTCACGGCCAGATGTTGTGTTGGGGAACCACAGGTCCTTACTGGCCTATGATAGGTGATGAGACGATTTAACTCAGGCTTACCTTCTCTTGCTCTCTACATTATCTTTTCCTTCAGAGAAAGGTATTTATTTTCAAACTTTCAGTTGTTACCCCTATGCCAGTGGCTCGCATATTTATCTACAGTCCTGATTGGATATTTCAGCACAGAGCCACATCACCAAAATCAAACCTCCTATCTGAAATCAATGCCATCACTTTGCCTTCAGGGTGGATGTCATCTTCTGCTTCCCATTTTTGCGCGTGGATACTTTTATTTTCCGGCTTTTGTGAGTCAAAATCGAGAAGCCACTGATGGCTTTCTACTTTACTGCTCACATCAAACCTTCTGGTGCCACACTATAAATCACCAGTGGAACTAACATTTAAGGTTTGACCCAGGAGAGCCTAGGGATGCTGAACTTAAATCCAGGCATCTTAATATGATCCCATGGAAGTCACCGGAATCTAGCCGGGCATGAGTCTCTGTCCTACGACAGTGAAGTTGCAAGACAGCAACTTTGAGAAGAGATGCCTCAGAGTGAAAATCACCAGAGTAGGAGCGCCCTAAAGAGGAGATTCATGAGTTTCACTTTATTGAGCTCACTGAAATGGACTTGGAATGTTTTTTTCCCTGAAGAGTTAGCAATGTCAGTTATTCCTTTAAAATGTCTTCCATCCTCCTTCTTATTCCTACCAGCTGTCCCTACCACCAACTTCGAATATAAATTTGTATCATCTCACACATAAGTTTTATGCATATATTTCTAGCTGTGCTCTCTACACATTTTACCCATTCCCAGCCATTCTGTAAACAGCTGTGGCTCTCAATTGCTCAGAAGCTACAATGGTTCTCTTCTTCTACTGCCTCAGCTCCATGGCCCTGCATGAATCAAGTAACTGTTAGTTGAGGCAGCTCTGGTTTTGATGACTCCCAAAATGCATCCTTCAACGCAAGCAGCCTCGGAATCTTACAGTGTGGACACAGCTATTCGTGCTGTTCTGTCTTTAATCAAGTTTTTTCATCTTTAGAAAATATCCTCTTCATGTCTTTGTATTTTTAAAAGGAGCCAGGGATTATTACCAAAAAAAAAAAAAAAAAATCAGTCTGGAGGAGAGAGATGAGGAACCCAGACTATTATAAAGATGGATACCCATTTATAGAGTGGAGAAATTTGTTTTAGTGCAAAGTGGTTGAGCTACTCATATTATGCACACAGTGTTTTTCTCCAGGAACTGTGCCAAAGTCTTGGGTAGAAACAGTGGTTAAAAATAAAAGTGATTCTGCCAACATTTCAATTGTGACCTTGAATGCAATGCTTTATAGTCTATAGAGGACGAGGGAGAATCAAGAGCAAATTTAAGAAAGGATGATTGAAATATCATGAATGCACATGATGGGGAGCATAAAGCCGATGAGCTCACACCAGGAATGGAGAAGCCCAGAAACATCAGGGATGACAACTAGAAATATCAGGACTCAAAATGTCTGAGGAAAGTGAAAATGGCCCGTACCACCATGTGGTAGGGGAAATTGCTACATTCTATACATTTACTGGGCTTGCATGAAGAAATGACAAAAAAATCCAGTGTGAGCTAAGAACAATGAATTCAGAAGCAGAGGAGTTACTCTCTGGGGACTCCATAAACTAGGTGGGAAAGCAAAATTCAGAGAGCATTACAGTTCCCATGATTCCCATAATTGTACTAATGAGAATAGAAGGAAAGAAATTCTACTTTGCTACTGTGTGTGAGTTGATTTAACTCATCATCTAATGAAGCCTGGGAAACATACCTAGGGTCATGACACATCCCAGTTGCCAGAAATAGCCATACTGCATGCACCACTCCTGTAACTGATAGAAGTGTCCCCATAGGGAGGAAAAATTACAATTTTTCACCCTGTTCTTCCTTCCATGCTGTAATATTCATCCCTTAGATGAGAGATGCTCAGCTCTGATATAGCTGCTGACCCCAAACTTACAGAGTCTGGAAGTGAGCTTCAGCTTCAGAGCTTTTATCTGACCAAAGCTTAATACTGGAAAGAAACTGATGGAGGTTGATACTAAATTCTTCCTGGGCTGATATAACATTTCTCCTCAACTTCTGAAAGAAGGCAGAATTCTCCAGAATTTCCTCTGCTTTTGCTGTACTTTCCAGGTTATTTTCTTCCACTCTGATCTTTTGTTTTCTTTTTTCACCATCACAGCCAGGAGGTGACCTGGTTAGGGGAGGGTACACAATCAAGATTGCTACCAGTTTCCCTTACACTGTAACGGCTGAAATTTGCTAAGCTCCTTCGCATCCCTATGCCTTGGGAGTACTGCAATACTATGGCAAGTAAGAACTATGTGTGCACTATCTGAGAGATAGAAGTAATTAGGTTCAGGAATAGCACGAGGTTTCTCACGTAGTGAAACGGAAGCAGCGTGGGGAATCTAAAGCAAGTCTTTACAGTTTTAGTCCAGATCTCTTTCCACTGTATAAGGTTCCCTTGAAAATTTCTCCACAGTTTCCAGGATCTCAAGTACTTGGCGAGGGGACTTCTGTAAACCTAGCACATGTTTCATCTTGTAATACATAACTCGATACTTAATTCTCTGGAACAGCAGGCTTTGTGTGGGCTCGGCAAAGGGCGCAGAAATTACTTCTCTACTCTATATTTCAACTGTCTTTTAAATGACTTAGTATATTCATGTTTATATTCAGACTACTATGAATTGTTCTGCATCTGTTCTACACACCTTCAAGGGGCAGGATACACACACACGCACGCACGCACGCCATATATGCATAAAGAACTAGTACACTAAGGGTATATGTCTTTATTGGTGTCTACCAAGTTGCCTTCTTTGGATATCCTGCAGTTTATACCAGCCACAGTTTTTGAGCCACGTGAATAAATAAGCACCTCTAAAAGTGCAACATTTGGAAAAGAATGATACATCTCATGTGAAGATGGGCTTTGTCAGTATTTCACCAGACATTTATTGAGTTCTCTCAAGTATATCCTCAACTTCTATTAATATTAATGGATGTTCCACATGTTTTAGGAGAAAAAAAAGCTTATTTTTTGGCATAAGAGAAA
Organism: Zalophus californianus; assembly: GCF_009762305.2. Lineage (NCBI taxonomy): Eukaryota > Metazoa > Chordata > Mammalia > Carnivora > Otariidae > Zalophus > Zalophus californianus. The sequence goes on from NC_045605.1 coordinate 79,952,259, forward strand.
TGTAAGTCTGAATTCTTTTAGAGACTGATGGCAATTCTCATGGCAAGGAATAAAAGTGGAGCACAGTTTCACAATTAAATTACTCTGGGCAAAATGTCCTAGTAGGTGTCTCCAACAATTTTATTTCCTGAACAGTAGGTACAGAGAAATGAAAATTCAGGATCTTCACTCATTGCACATAATACTCAATTATCCCAGTAAGACTTTTTAAATTTTAATTGTATTCATTTTATTATTATACTCTCCTTTATCCCCCCCCGCTCTCACTTCCCCACCTCCCCTACCTTTGGGTTGAATCCATTCTAAAATGTTCAATGTGGTCTTAGGTAGGTATATAACCTTGAAAGAAGATAGCATTATTTTGTATGTATTTATGTTTTAATTTGTATAAAAACTATTAGCTTTCATATCTTGTTTCAATTCTCCTTTCTTTTTTTTTTTTAGACTCAAGACATTTTTCCCCATAAATTTGTCCTTGTGATTATCAGTCTAGTTCATTACTTCTAAATGCAGAGTACGCCAGCATTATGTAAGTATCTACTCCATTTTACTTATCCATACCCACAGTAATGGACATCCAGGTCACAACGCCCTATTTCACTGAACAAGGCCCTGATGAACGCCTTCATACCTGTCTTCCTTTGAAGCTGGAGGAGAGTTTCTCCAACATATGCATATAGGAGTAGGAATATTTGTTTGTGAGAGATACCATAACTTATTTTACTAAACCATGCCAAATTACTATCCAGAAAGGCTGCAAGTGATGAACCATTCACTGGTAGTGCATGAGGATTCCTCACAATTGCAAAAACACTTGGCTTAATCCATATCTGATAAGGGGTTAATATCCAAAATATGAGTTATATAACTCAACACCAAAAAACCCAAATAATCCAGTTAAAAATGGGCAGAAGACATGAACAGACATTTTTCCAAAGAAGAAACCCAGCTATTTGTAGACATATGAAAAGATGCTCAATGTCACTGATCACCAGAGAAATGCAAATCAAAACCACAATGACATATCACTTCATGCCTGTCAGAATGGCTAAAATAAAAAAACACAAGAAATAGCAAGTGTTGGTGAGGTTGTGGAGAAAAAGGAACCCTTGTGCACTGTTGGTGGGAATGGAAGCTGGTGTAGCCACTGTGGAAAACAGTGGGGAACTTCTACAAAAAATTAAATAGAGGAGCACCTGGGTGGCTCAGTAGGTTAAGCATCTGACTCTTGATTTTGGGTTAGGTCAGGATCTCTGACTCTTGAGGTCAAGCCCTACATTGGGTTCCACGCTGAGCATAGAGCCTGCTTAAGATTCTCTCTCTCCCTCTCTCTCTGCCCCCTCCCGATCATACTCTCTCTCTCTAAAACAAAAAATTAAATATAGAAATATAGAACTACCATATGATCCAGTAATTCCACTACTTGGTATTTACTCAAAGAAAATTAAAACATGAATTTGAAAAAACATATGCACCTTTATGTTTATGGCAGCATTATTTATAATAGCCAAATTATGGAAGCAGCCCAAGTGTCTATTGATAGATAGATAAAGATATATATATAGATATATATATGTACATATATATATATACATATAATGGAATATTACTCAGACAAAAAAGAATGAAATCTTACCATTTGTAACAACATGGATGGAGCTAGAGTGTAAAATGCTAAGTGAAATAAGTCAGAGAAAGATAAATATCATATGATTTCACTAATATGTGGAAACAAAACAGATGAATAAAGAAACAAACAAAAAAACCCAGGCTCTTAACTGTAGATAACAAACTGGTAGTTGCCAGAGGGGAGGTGGGTACAGGGATTGGTGAAATAGATGAAGAGGATTAAGAGAGTATATTTATTGTGATGAGCACTGAGTAATGTATAGAATGGTGGAATCATTATATTGTACACCTGAAACTAATATAACATGTTAATTACACTTGAATAAAAAGTATTTTTTTAAAAAAGAATTGTGGTTGTTATAATATTTTTTGTTTGTAATTAAATGTTCTCAAGTTCCTATTATTGAGAGGTTTTTAATTGGATAATATTTATGTAACTGCCCTTCCTAATTTTTAGAGTTTTTAAAAATCATAAACAAGAATTAAATTTTACTATAATCTTTTTAATTACCATGTGATTCTTTTCCCCTTTTGAATTACTAAGATGATTAATCAGATTTACTAGTTTCTCTGATTTTTAACTATCTTCACATTCCTGGAATAAATTTGACCTCAATCAAAATGCACTAGTTTTCAGTACACTATTGAATTAGGCTAGCCAAGATTTTAATCTGGATATCCACAGTGTATTCATCAGTGAGATAAGACTACGGTATTATTTAAGTATCCTTACCAAGTTTTGGAATCAATTTTCTACTGTCATGAGAAAATGACTTAAGCAACTGTTTTTTTTTTTTCTTTTTTCTATTTTCTCCAACAATATATAACTCTTAACTATAGAGAACAAACTACTGGTTACCAGAAGGGAGGTGGGTGTGGGACGGATTAAATAGGTGATGGGGATAAAGGAGTGCACTTGTTGTGATGAGCACCAGACGTTGTATGGAAGTGTTGAATCACTGTATTGTTCACCTGAAACTAATATTACATGTATGTTAACAAACTGGAATTTAAATAAAAACTTTAAAAAAAAGAACTCGTTTTTACAAACTCTTGCTTCAGTGCCTTTTGGGAAGGGTGATAAGTGGTGGTTTGGGATCAATATTTCTATTTATTTAATTGATAGTTAACATATCCAAGTTTTTTGTTGTTGTGCCATTTTTTGGCATTTTATGTTTTTCCAGATATATTCCCATTGTATAAAAGTTTTTGATAAGCTAGATGTTTCCATTATGCATTTTATGAACCAGCAGTTCAGTTTCTCTCTATGAGGGACACACCTGCTTCCATCTTCTGTTTTACTTTTCACCCTGAAATTTGGGTAAGAGAAGACAAATGTTGTCATATTTTAATAAATTTAATTCTGGAGTCATTTAAAAAATTTACAAAACCTGTACCTTATTTGAACAACTCTCATATCTAAAAACCTCTTTAAATGTGAGCAATATTCAAGTTTCAAAACCTAATCTGTCTAATAATATTCAATTGACTCCTCATGAAGTCCAGACTTAACAGGGATTGAGGCCGTGCCCTTTTTTCAATAAAATAAAGCATTATGTGCATTATATTAGCCCCTTCTTATGCATATCTTAAGTGCTAGTATATATTGTGGACAGAACTTACTTAAGATGCATATATCTACATTGCATGGCATTGTTAGGGAAGACTTTGAAATTTCTGTTAGTTTTTATTAGGAATGGTAGAGAATATTTTGAAAATAAATGAGCCAACCTGCCAGCTGAGAATTAGACATTTATATAAGCTGCAAATCCTAAGAAACATTTCCGTTTGGAAAATACTTCAAAATGAATGGTTCCATGTTTATTTTGAAAATAAGCATACTAGTTGATAAGGCAATAAGTATGAATTAACATGTGGAGTGAAGGTCATTTGGATTAAGCTAGACCATTTGCCTGTAACCTTGAATAAGTCACTGAGTATAAGGATCAGAAATTTGTTCATCTTGAAAATAATGCCAATTGTTGTATTACTGAGGTCCTGGCAAACTGGTATATTTGAGGAGCCTGTTTATTCATTTATATAACAAATATTAAATTAGCACCTACTAAATCCGGGACTATTCCTGGGGGATGTAGCAATGAACGAAACAGACCAACCCCTTGGCATTATGGAATTTACAGACTAGTGGGTAACAGATGATAAACATATAAAAACATCAATATATAATACAATGCAAGGCAATGATAAGTGGTATAAAGTAATACAGGGATAAACTACAAATAGTGAAGGAGTGTGATATTTTAGCAAAGGTATATGACAAAGATCTTTCTTAGGAGGTTATATTTGAGAGAAATGCTATAAAACTGAGATAAAAAATATGGAGCTATTTAAGGACAGAGTTCAATGCCATAGGAAATGGCAGATACAGAGGATATGAGGTAGAAATAAATTTAGCACTTTCAAGAAATAGCAAGAGGGTTTGTGTGACTGAACATGAGTGTGGCAGAAAGCGGAAGAGGTGGTGCTTAGAGAAGCAGAGGGAAAGGGGAGTTAGCCATGCTAGGGCATTGACAGTGGTGCTGAGAACCTTGGATTTTGTGCGGGGGGGATGGGAGTGTGATGGGAAGCCACTGGAGGATTTGAGAAGAGTGAAGTTATCTGATTTACATTTTTAAAAAATCGCTTTAGCTACTCGATGAGAGAAGACTCTAAATGAGACAAGAGAAGTTAGAAAACTCTGTAAGTGATGATTGTCAATGTCCAGAAAAAAAAGAAGATGGCACCTTGAACCAAAGAGTTTGTGGTGGAGGCAGGGAAGAAGGTTAAGATTCAAGGTATAGTCAGACTATAAAGTTATAGGAATTAATAATAAATAGGGAGTAGACTGTGAGAGAAAAAGTGACAAGGAGGACAACTGTTGTTTTTCTAATCTCTGCTCTAGATAGTGTCATCTAATGAGAAAGGAACAATTAAGGGAGGAAAGTGGGGGCGTAAAAATCAAGAATTATGTTTTTATTTCTATTGTTTCATCCTTACCTGATTTTTTTCTAATGTTTTTTCTAAAATAAATATACTTTCACAGAGAAAACATGTTTTAATGAGTACGAGACATCTTGGTGGACATTTTACCTACTATGTAATAATTCAATTTTGGGTGTCTTAAATCTGTGATAACTTTTAGCCATCCAAGTGGAGACATTGAGAAGGTTAGATGCAGTTAGATACAGTAGTCTGGAGCTGAGGGGAACGTTGGTAGCTGGAGAAATGAGTTTAGGAGTTGTCAGGACACAGAGGGTCTTTAAAATCATGAGACTGGACAAGATCACCCAAGGAGTGAATATAATTGGAATAATCTCAGCACTGCAGGATTTAATGGTCAGAACTAGTAGAGGGGTTCACAAAGGAGAGGGAGAAGGAGAGGCTTATGACAGTGGAGGGAAACCAAGAGATGGTGATATTCAGAAACAGGAGAAAAATGCTTCAGGAGGGGAAACAATAGACTGCCTCACAGACCGTACTAAGAGAATCAGTAGACAAGAATGGAACTTTTGTCACTGTGAGAAACTGCCTTTGTCACCATGGAGGTCCGGGATAATGATGACCAGTGGAATTGAAGAATGGTGGGGGAGAAAGCCTATTGGAATAAATGGTGAAGAAGGTGGAAACAGCACGGACAACTCCAGGAAGGACTTCTGCTACAAAGTACAGAGGATAAAGGGGGAAGAAGGTGCATGGGAATATACATAATGTGAGGTTTAGAAAGGTCATTGCTTGTTGTTTGCTGGTTTTGTTTTGTTCTGTTTTTTTAAATGTGACACACCATAGCATGTTCGAATTTTGATGGGAATAACCTGGGGGAGAAGGAAAAATTAATGATGTGGAAAATAAAAGGAATAATTGGAGCACAAAAGTCCTTCAGCAAGATGACTGGTATCCAGGTCACTTGTGGCATGGTTGGGCTTTTGTAAGAACAGGAACGGTCCACTCTACGTAACAGAAAGAAGACAGAGCAAATGCACACCAGTGCAGGAAGTGTAATAAATTAGGTGGTTGGAAGACGAGGAAGGGAGAAGAAGGATTTTGGACTTTTGAAAAGAGAGATAATGGTATAAAATAGGAGGAAGTTGCAATCTGATGGTAAAGTATAAGTTTTTAAATAGTCATCCTCATAAATTAAATGCAAAAAATCATCAGGGAGCATAATATTCAAATTCCTGTGGTCTATGCCCAGATAATTCCGTAACAGTCGTCGATCACTCCTGGAGAAGCCTTGAGTTAATAAGAATAAAATGGGGCAATGGGAAATGCCCTCCTCCAAGCTAGGCATCTCTGGGTTTATTCTAGAATCACAGACCCAAGGTAAGTGAAGAGATCTCTGCCATCGGCTGGAGGGATGCCTAAGGGTACCCTTCCTTCTTTTCATAGACCACACCTAAAATCTATTTTAAAAAGTAAATTTTATTAATAACGAAAGAGTGCCAGACTGTTTTCTAAGTGATTTGTTTAAATCTTATTTAAAACTCAGGATAAACTTATGATGTTGATACAAGGATTACCCTACAGGAAACTGAGATACAGACTAAGTAGACACATAAAGAAATAAATTAAAATTGTATTGTTTTAGTTACTATGACACATGGCCTGCTAGAAAAATATAAATTCAACTTAAACCCGAGTGAGACGAGGAGTAAAGCAAAATGCGGACTGTTGAATAATGATATGCTTTAGGAAATCTATAAAATAAATAGGAGGGAAAACATTAAGAACTGTCTTCTTTATGGAAAACCTATACAGTTGTCCAGAGTCTTGAATGTAGATTTGTTTTCAAAGGGACTCATGGACCATTTCAATGTCGTTTCTAGTGGCCTGACTTATCACAAGTCATTTCATTCTTGGGGAACCTATGGTGGCAATTAGAAGTCAGGAAATTGGATGAGGAAAAATGAAACTTAATTAAAATTCCTGTAGAACCAGTCAGGAAAGAATAAACAAACTTGGAGCCAAGTTTGCTCTGTGCTGCTACTTTTCCAGACCATTTGCTTATGGATAGCCTGTTCATCTCCCGATTCTCTCCCTTTGCTGAGATGGAGACAACAAGGGACCCAGCGAATACTGTTTCATCGAGCATGTATTTAGCGAAGCTAATACAGTCCACAAATATGCTGGCTGCTCATCTTGATGTGATGGTAATTGTGATAAGTTCTGAGTTTTGAAATATCACACGTTATCAAAATCACATATAAATGGAAAAAATATCTTTAGATAGGTCTGAGCAAGTGTGGTTAGTTCAAGAATAGCTTGAGAGACTGGATCTAACAGGAGTCTCTTTTTGTGTTAAAAACAAATCCCACTCAAACTTAGTAAATGACAGAAAAAAGCATCTAGCTGTGTGTGAGGAGCTCTCAGGAGTTCTGAGTCACTGCATGTGTTGATATTTGCTCACTGCGTATGCTCACTAGGATTCAAATGCACTAGGTCCTTCCTTATCAGAGTCCTCCCAACCAAGGAGCTAAAACAACGAGGGGGCAAGATTTTTATAGGAAAGGCTAATATTGTTTTTGGTATTGATTAGAGAGGCAAATGTAACGTGATGAGAAGGCTCTGGATGAAAAGTGAGTTCTGAGTTCAAGTTCTGGTTTTGTCGCTAACAGCTGTGTAGGTCTCAGTTTTTTCAACCATCGACCGAAGCTGTTGAATTTTATTATCCTGAGGTTGGAGTAGTACGTACGACAGGATTAAGGACTCAAGACCATTGAATCAGACTTGCCTCTGGATTAGAAGTAGTCCTCACTTGCCAAGAAACCGAATATAACTCATTTTAAAACTCACCATTGAATTAAAAGCACTGGAGTATCCAGGATTGGAAGCCAAACCAATAACCAGGATGAAAGGCACATACCTCCAGGGCTGACCTTGGGTTGGCATGCTACTACATGGTTGTACCAGAGCTAAAATATTGGAATACTTCCTGTGGACTGGAAGAGTCTCTGCCCCAAGCAAGCCCACAGACCTCTCCACAAGCTAGCAACTAAAGAACACAGTATTCTTATAGCAGGGAACCTTCAGGATCTTGATCTGGGGCTGGCCACAGTGTCCGTTCTGATTGCTTGTTCTCCATGCTAAATCAATTACTAAATATTTTTATTAGTACCCCTGTATCCACCCCAGTGAATAACGTGTCCTCTGCCTCTTTCACTAACAAACTGTGGCTCAGTCATAAGAAACAAAAGGAAGAATGATGGGTTTGCCTTCTCTAGATCATTCCCATGCAACCCCTCCCACCCTACCCCCAGCTTCCCATAGGGAAAGGAAGGAGGTGTAATGAACCTGAAACTGGGTTTCCCACAGCAAGGAACTGTGAAGCCTATGGTTGAGTCTGTGATGGGCTGTTTTCTGTTTAAAGCAACATGGTGAAGGGGTGCTAAAGAGACCTGGATCCAAACCCTATTTCTAACTTTTTACCAGCTGTCTGTCTCAGGCAACTTACTTAGACTTCCTATGCTTCTGTTCCTTCATCTATAAAATTTTTAATAATAATCAAAATAGCTAACATATATTCATATTTTGACATATATAACTTGGTACTGAATGGTTTATTTGAATCATCTTATTTATTTCTCACAGCAACCTTATGATGTAGATACACTTTCATTCCCATTTTACAGTAAGGGAAGCAAAGTTCAGAGAAATTTAGGGGCTTGTCCTTGTTCTAGCTCACACAGCTGTTAATAGGAGTTCTACAAATTAGACACAGTTAGTTTGAGTCTTAGCCCATGCCCTTAAACACTGCCCCTAAAGAATGGAAAATAGTCTCGAGGATAGCTACTATTATTATAATGATAGCCAGGTCTCTAAGGACAAGAATCTTATTTTCTAATAAATACTAATTATAGTCACAACAGAACTAGCCCTTTGAAAACTGCCCTAGGAAATATAGGCTGTATTTTTTTCTCATCTGTAGAGTATCTTCCAGCGGGATCACTCCACAGCACCCCAAGGTCAAGCATCGTGTCTTCAGAAGCTTTGTCAGCACACCTGGTTCTAGTACGCATGGAACTGACGGTAGTGCCCGTGGTCGAAGTCTAACCCTTCCAGATTATGAAATTCTGGATGTTCAAGGCTAACAGAGAAGATTTTGATCCTGCGGGAATAAAAACAAAAAGTAAACTTCCAATGGCAGTATAGAACAAAAAGCAGCTGCCACAAGAGACTGTTTTGTCAAACTGTGGAGTCCACGGATGCACGGAGTTTCTTAGGTCGTGGTATTCAGCTTTTCAGGCAGGCATGCCTGATCTATCTCCTGAGTTATTTAGCTAAGACCCAAGACAGTCTTTCTCTGTGCAAATATCATTTATTCATGTCCTCTTTAATTAGAAGAGAAACTGAAAATGTGAAAAAGGAACAGGTTCTCGTAGACCTTTGGGGTTCCCAGGGCCCAAGATGGGGCACGGTCATGAGAAAGAGAACAGCTCTGAGAATAGGTGTGTAGCCTTGGTGTGCATGAAAGGTGACAGAAATCTGACCCAGACAGATTTTACCGTATTGATTCTATAGAACAAGCATGTATATTGCTGAAAGTCAATGGTTATTGAGTGGCTATTTTGCAAAATGTCTGCCTCTGTGTCCTGATCTTACTCAGAATCCCTGCTGTATAAACCATGTTGACCTTTTCTTGCCAGGCCAATGTTAGATTCAGAATCTGAGTCGTTCATTCTCTTAATAAGCATTGCCTACCAGGGTCAGATTCTATTCCCAAGAAGCAGACAGTTTGATAGGCGAGGTAAGTACACAGATGCCTAGAACACAAACTGCCAGGGTTGGAGGGCAATGACAGAGAAAGAGCTGCGGAATAGACAGGATTGAGCACAAAGGACTTTACATGACACGCGTGGACAATGTTTGTAGCACGAAGGTGAAGGGGAGCCAGTGAACTCCCCTTTTTGTGTTAGATCACTCTTTTAGAAACACAAGCATGATTGGAGAGTGGAGAAGACTGGAAGAGAGTTGAAGGAACAATTCAACCAGGACATAAGGGGAACTTCCACTGAAACCGGAAATATGTAGATAAGATAGTAGCTAGAGAAGGAGGTGGGGGTGGAACCAGAAGGGGATTTTGGAAGATGAAAGCCTATGAGCAGCCACAGTAAATGCTGAAGGTAAAGAATTAATAAAAACCAACCAAACAAAAAGTGTTGAGGATCCAGGAAAGGGAAAATTAAGTGGTAGATCAAGACAGTTGAATACATGGGAAGTTCTAGAAACCAGATTCTGGACAAAAGCATACTTTTTTGGAAAAAAGTAGGGGAACTTCTCCCAAAACCAGAGGGATGAAAGCAAGAATGCTTACCTATGTATCTGTTTCAAATCTTTCTGTCTTGGCCGTTTAATTTCTTTGCTTTCACTCAGCACATGGCCCCCTTAACCCTCCCACCCCACCAAAAACCCCAAAAAACACACTTAGAATCTCTGTGAAATCTGCAATGTGGGTGCCCTAGGAGAAATCGAAGATCATGAAAGCTGCTCAAATAGCATTCTCAAGAAAAGAACTTCTTCCTATAATTTTTTTTTTTTTTTTTTTTTTAAAGATTTTATTTATTTATTTGAGAGAGAGAATGAGAGCCAGAGAGCACAAGAGGGAAGAGGGTCAGAGGGAGAAGCAGACTCCCTGCTGAACAGGGAGCCCGATGTGGGACTCGATCCCGGGACTCCAGGATCATGACCTGAGCCGAAGGCAGTTGCTTAACCAACTGAGCCACCCAGGCGCCCTTCCTATAATTTTTTTAAGTATAAAAGAGTTTTGAATCTTATCCCTGCATGAATTGATTCACAAATTATAGACTTCTTTCATTTCATAGCTATAGAACATTAAAACATATTCATCCCATATATGATTTCATATAGAGATTATTTAATCAAAATTGGTGTCTTTAAAAACTAGAGAGAGGTGTTTCTGTTTTTCCCAAAGCTCATAAATAGTGGACTTTTCACACAGTATAGCTTATAAAACACTTGTGAGGCAGACTTGAGAATGTTGCAGGCCATATCATAAGATGAAATGAAGAAGTATAATTAATAATTCATAAATCAAGTTATAAAAAGGTATCTCTCTTCCTATTAAAAAAATTCAATCTAGTTTTCCTTGGCTAAAAACAAAAAACAAAAAAAACAAAGAAACCTCATTGTAAATTCAAGTCAATGATTAAGAAAATCACTCTGGTAAACTCCCTTTTATCCAGAAGGTTATCCACTGGAATTAGGTGAGCCACCATTTACATGCAGGAATAAGTAAAATGCAAATTGACATTCAGGGTTTGTATTAGGTTTCTAATGCTGTGTAACAAATGACCACAAACTTAGTTAATTTAAAAGAACACACATTTATTATCTCCACTTCCATGGGTCAGGCAGGAGTCCAGGCATGGCTTAATTGGGTGCTCTGCTCAGGTTCTCACAAGGCAGCAATCAAGGTGTCTCCCAGGCTGGGGCCTCATCTGAGGCATCGAGAAAAGATCCTCTTCCAAACTCCCTCAGGTTGTTGGCAGAATTCATCTCTTTGTAGCTATAGGTCTGAGCTTCCCACTTTTTGTTGGCTATTGGCTGAAGACTGCGCTCAACTCCTGGAGTTGCAGTTTCCCCATACCTCTCTGTAGGCACTTCACAGGGTGGTAGTTACTTCTTCAAACCAAGAAGTCAGAAAAGTCAAAAAGTCTCCCTCATGTGAGGTAAGAAGACAGATACACGTGGATACACATGCACACACTCATAGTAACAATCACAGATCCCAGGAGTGACATCATCCTATCCCATTTCACCACCTTTGCCTCATTTTATTTGTGAAGCAAGTCATAGGTCCCAGCAACACAGGGTTGAACACAGGGGCCATCGTAAGTTCCATCCACCCCAAGAGACACAAACAGCACTTTGGCATGTGAAAGGAAAAAGTATTTATTTCAATGCAACTTTAAAATCAAGCACATATGTTGACGTTATATTCTGGCAACAATACTGTTCCAGAATGCATGCATGAAAATCCGTCTCATTTCTTATAATTACCTTTTCCAGATATAAATTCACTATTATCTGTTAAAGGAAAGCAATGAAGAAAGAATGGCAGAAAAGAGAACAAAAGAAGACAGCATGACATAATTTGCATATTAAGAAAAAGAGCAAAAAAAAATGATCAAGAGGTATTTTCTCTTATTACTGAATTATGTGGGGCCATAATCTGAGGAAGGACAAACATAAACAATGTTAATGTAAAGCTAACACTGGCAAAGAGTATTAGAAATAACATCGCAAGGGCGCCTGGGTGGCTCAGTCGGTTAAGCATCGGACTCTTGATTTGGGCTCAGGTCATGATCTCAGGGTCTGAGATCAAGCCTGGTGTCAGTCTCCAGGCTGAGCGTGGAGTCTGCTTAAGATTCTCTCTCTCTCCCTCTCTCTCTGCCCCTCCTCTCTCTCTTTCTCTCTTCTCTCTCTCAAAAAAAAAAAAGGAAGGAAGGAAAGAAAGAAAGAAAAAGAGAAAAGGAAAGAAAGAAAGAAAGAAAGAAAGAAAGAAAGAAAGAAAGAAAGAAAGAAAGAAAGAAAGAAAGAAAGAAAGAAAGAAAAGAAAGAAAGAAAGAAAGAAAAAGAAAGAAAAAGAAAAGATAAGAAAAGAAAGAAGGGACATTGCAGAGAAAAAAAAAACTCAGGTATCTACTTTTAACACAAAATTCTGCATAAATATCTAGGACTTCTCAGGGCTCTGAAACCCCTTCAAGGGTCTCAAATAAAAATCTCTTGCTTAAGCTTGAAAAATATATTACATATATGCAGAAAAGAAAGTTAACCAATTCATGTTCAAGTACACAATATTTTTTCAATTAAACAAAAACCTCTGTATATACATTGAATACTTGTGAGTGTGTGTATGTGTGTGTTGTTAACTTCTCCTAATAGACTGTGGGGCAGAGGTAAAATCAAGCATGTTTGAGAATGGTATACCCCGAGGGAAAACCTAAGGTATAAAGTACCAAGCTTGTAGGCAGAAGCTCTATAGTACCTGGCATCATTTTCATTTATTTCAAGATTGGTGTTTTGTGTATTTAGTGCACCTGTCACCTTTTGTGTTATTTTTCTCTACTCCTCGTATGTGCAGGTATATAAGGATTCACGAGGCATCTTGAAGAACACCTGGAAGAAAATGGGACTATAGAACCAAGAATACACAGGGTGGCACAAAAAGACATTTTTACACTTACGTTATATTTTTGCTTAAAAAAATATGTATCTTCATTCCAGAATGCACTGGCAAAGACAAGAGGATCACACCGTGATTAAATCAGGATTAGACAAACTTGGGCTTGATTTCCATTTCCATTAATTATTACCTAGACATTTTTTATTAGTAAGTGTCCTTATCTATAAAATGGAAATAATTATAGTACAGTTGCTGTGTTTCTTCTAAGTATTTAATAAATATAGCAATTTTTTTAGTGGTGGTGGTTGTCATTATTAGCGGCTGTAACAAAATCAACATCACTATCCAAAGGAAAATTCCTAATAAAGAACAGAAAGTTGTCTTTCAGCAAAAAAATAGAGAAGAGATATGATGGAAATATTAAAAAGGAAGTTAATGCTTAATTAATAGTGTAAAGAAATGTAAAGATGTTGTCTCAATAGCAGCTAGATCTCTACCATTATTTGTTTATATGATACGTGTTCACATGACAAGTCAACCATTGGTAGCTCCTAGCACAGCTATCTTGAAACTGAGCAGCTAATGTTGCCTCTGTATCCTGTTTCTAAAATGAGTTAAACAGGTTTCCTCTTTCCTCTTGGGCTAATTAGAGAATTTTAAAGAGGAAGAAAACCCTGACACCTGTGACAAATAATCTAGCCTCATAAACAACACATCTGGAAAATGTATCTGGCACTCCATGGGAAATAGATCTGGCATTCTAAACTGTAAATCATGGGTGTTTTGAACATTGAAGTCCTAAAACAAAGTAAATTATTTATAAAAAATGAAGGTTTTAAAAATGGTCTTTTTCCCTTGGTAATTTTTTCATGGACTAATAATTCATGGTGTTTTGTTTTTTTAGACACCAGAAAATTAAGAAGAGAAATAAAAATAGGAAAACATGGTCTGGAGTCTAGTATTATTTCTGTGCAAGGCTGGGCAGCTATGTTTCTAATTACACAGAGGAAGGCCTTTAAATGACCACTTCCAAGTATTTAATTAATGCCATTGGACACTACAGAAGAGTGTGTGTGTGTGTGTGTGTGTGTGTGTGTGTGTGTGTGTGTGTGTGTGTGTGTTTTCAAATCCATTGCGTCATTGGGCAATATTTTCCACTTTTCATATTAATGACATGTTCCAGTTATAAATGCACTACAAATTTATTCTAGACAACAAGGTCTTATACAAAAAGAGAAGATAAAAATCACTTATGATACCACCCTAGACATAATCTTTATGTACCTTTTCAAGTTTCTATATGAACTCCCTCCCTCATTCTACCCAACATATACATACATTTTTTTACTAATATTTGATCATAATAAATGTGATATTTTTAAAACAGCTTTTATACTTTACAACACATTGTGTTCATTTACATATCAATAAACACAGAACTTATAACCAACAAATATATGGGTACTCTAGAATTTATTCTAAAGTTGCTTATGGATAACAGTATCCTAAGTAAAGATTGCTGTACTGTAATCTTTGTACATTCACATTTTCACACAAATCTGATTATTCCATTAGTATAAGTTCTAGAAGTGGAAGTGATGCCTCAAGGTGAATGAACATTTTTGTAAATTTTTGTTAGATAAAATATTGTCAAATTACTCTCCAAAAAGGTATATCAATTCACATACCCATTTATAATTTATGGAAGACCCATTTGGCCATACCCATGCCAAAGACGGATTTTACTCTTTTTTTAAAAAAAAACAAGATACTCAATTAGATTCTTTTCAACTGACATTTCAATAGGGATAAATTTTATACATTTGATTACCCTTTTGATTAAATATCTTTATTAGTGATTAATATCTATTCTTTTAAGAACTATTTAGTTATATCATTTGTTGATTTCTTTTATATGAGTTTATCTTTTTAAAATTTATTTTAAAGAGTATTGTTAAGTTAAGGTTATTAATGCTCATTTTATTGTATTTATTGCAAATATTTTTCCAGCTCACATATTTAATATAGTTTTTTATCTTTGCTTTCAGTATTTCTGCTATATAGAAATTATATCAATTGTAATTTCAAATATAGTTCTGCGTTTGTTGTAAACTTAGAAAAAAATTGTTCCCAAGCCCCTAATAATATATTTACATATATTTTATTTTTCAATAAAAACATTACAATCTTAGGACGCCTGGGTGGCTCAGTTGGTTAAGCGACTGCCTTCGGCTCAGGTCATGATCCTGGAGTCCCTGGATCGAGTCCTGCATAGGGCTCCCTGTTCAGCAGGGAGTCTGCTTCTCCCTCTGACCCTCCCCCCATCTCATGGGCTTTCTCTCTCATTCTGTCTCTCAAATAAATAAATAAAATCTTTAAAAAAATTACAATCTTAAATTCATATGAGATTTATTTTACTTTAAGTTGTGATATGGGATTCTGCTCAAATTTTTTTCCAAAATGGTAACCCAGTTTTCTTAACACCATCTATTGAAAAAAAATCCTTTCTTCCTTTGTATAATCTTTCTTTCTTAAATTCATCTGTCTGTCTACTTGGACATCATCTAGTTTGATTGATTATAGTAATATATGCTTCAATAGTTAGTAGGGCAAGTCCCCAGGTAATTTTTTCTCACTTTTCCTCTGTATTTTTTCTTTACATTTATTATGCTCTAAGTTCCTAGCATGTTCAAAGGATAATCTTCAATATTCAATGCAAAGTAGCATTTTCACCAAAGTTGAGAATGAAAGGTAAAGCAAATAAGAACAATTCAACAATAGATGGTGGTAAGATATAGAATCTAGAAGTAGCATAAATAGAGTGATTCCTTGTGATAAAGAAGAGAGGCTGGGAGATCAGAGGGCTTGACAGAAGAATATGACATCTGGGTGGATTTTGAGGAACCAATGGAGTGGACAAGCAGAGAAAAGTTGAAGGAAGTGTATTCAGGAGGAGAAAAGCTTTTCTTAACCTTCCTAGGAAGAAAAAAAATATTCCTTTGTTCGTGTATCCAAAGCATTTTGTTAATATTCCCATTACAACCACAGTTAACATTTATTGAGGTTTCATGATGGGCCAGAACTTGCTTAAATAATGTTTAAGGATAGCATAATTAGTTTAATTCTCCCCATCACCTGTCAGGTAGGTACTATTATTAGCTCTATTTCATTGATGAGGAAACTGAAGCACAGAGATCCCAAGTAACTTGGCCAAGCTGGTAAGCAGCTGTCAGGATGTTCACACATCAGTTTGGCTTCAGAATCTATACTGACAAGTATTATTATGCCATATTGCCGGTGAGCACATACCAAATTTAAGATTTTTAAAAAGAAAACTCATCGGGACGCCTGGGTGGCTAAATTGGTTGAACGTCTGCCTTCAGTTCAGGTCATGATCCCAGAGTCCTGGGATTGAGTGCCACATCACTCAGCAAGGGTCTGCTTCTCCCTCTGCCTGCCACTCTCCCTGTTTGTGCTCTCTATCTCTCTCTCTGATAAATAAATAAAATCTTGGGGAAGGTATGTGCTATGGTGAGTGCTGTGAATGGTGTAAGACTGTTGAATCACAGGGCGCCTGGGTGGCTCAGTCATTAAGCGTCTGCCTTCGACTCTGGTCATGATCCCGGGGTCCTGGGATCAAGTCCCACATCGGGCTCCCTGCTCAGCGGGAAGCCTGCTTCTCCCTCTCCTGCTCCCTCTGCTTGTGTTCCTGCTCTCGCTGTCTCTCTCTCTCTGCCAAATAAATAAATAAAATCTTTAAAAAAAAAAAAAGACTGATGAATCACAGACCTGTACCTATGAAACAAATAATACATTATATGTTTAAAAAAAAGAAAAAAAAAGATAGTAGGAAGGGAAAAATGAAGGGGGGGAAATCAGAGGGGGAGACGAACCATGAGAGACTATGGACTCTGAGAAACAAACTGAGGGTTCTAGAGGGGAGGGGGGTGGGGGCATGGGTTAGCCTGGTGATGGGTAATAAAGAGGGCACGTATTGGATGGAACACTGGGTGTTATACACAAACAATGAATCATGGAACACTACATCAATCAATCAATCAATCAATCAATCAATAAGAAAACTCAGATATTTACTATGCAAAATAAATGTGAAATGTATGTGTCATCTTCTTTCATAATTTCTTTTTACCTATAGTAACATATATTTTTCTTGCAAAATTTTTAAATTAGGTTTATGTCAATTATTTATTGTCCGTGCAAACTGTAGCAGTCAGACAACTCTTGGCTGCTAATTTGGCCCTGTGAATTATATGAAACCATGCCATGGTGCATTGAATGATATTCATTCACATTCAGTCTCCAGATCAGAGAAATCTTTGTTAATTACTGGCTTTACTACTTTATTAGTTGTGTGGCCACAGGCATATCACTTATTCTTAACTATGTTTGATAAGTAGTTGAGAGAGATGACATAGCAGATGTGAAAATGCTTAAGTTATCAACAAAGAACCAAGCGGCAATGACCCAATAGTTATTGAAACAACCTTCATTTTCCTTCACCCTACATACACCTTATTGAACCATGATTTTCTGGGAGCCATATATAATAATAACTATGATGATAGTAATGTTTTAGTAAACATTTGTTATATTCCAAGGCATGACATTTAGAACATCATTATTTTAATCTTACAACATCCCGGTAAGGTATGCAGCATTGTCAACACATGAATGAGACATTAAGGCTTAAAACAGAGAGTGGGAGGACCAAGTTTTGGACATGTTCTATCTGGCTTCAACATACATGTCTTTTATCCTACACCTTGCTGGTTTAAAAATTTTACAAAGGAAATATAACAAAACAGTAAAATAAATGGAAATCACACATAGTCTGTAAAAACTCACCATATATGTCTTATTCTGAAAAAATTCCAACACAGGTTAAAAGACACTGACTCCCCAACCCAGGTCCTAAGCACAAGGAAGAGAAGGAAAATATGTATGTAACTTGAACTCTTGGAGATGAACCTAAGTGGTTCAGTTGCAGAGCCAGAGGCATGCCATTCATTGCTCATTACTCTTTCCTTCTATGGGAAGCCTGGTTTTCCCAATGTCTACTTTAGTTTTCTCAACTACCAGATAATTTTAGGATAAATGATCCCAAGCTTCTTGGGGAATAGAGCCAGTTACTTTCCAGAATCTAATGAAAAAAATGCCTTCTCGTGCTGTAAGGGGAAGGCCACATTTAATTCTGAGGTTAGCAATAATCATAAATATTTGAGTTCATACAAGATTCCAAAAATGTCCTATAAATGTGGGGTCAGTTTGAAGCCAGAAGTAAGGACTAATTTATAAACCTACTAGCCCAGCATCTGTGATCAATAATAAAGAGAGCAAGGCTTGGGTCAGACAGAAGATACCATATGTAGGAATGGAAACAGAGTAGAAGATAAATATTGGTAATTTGGAAAAAGTGTTTTGTCTTCTGAGTAGTGTGACTTGTTTGAATATGTACTTATAAAGAAGAGGATGTCCGTTTTCTTGTATCCAGACAGACTCAAGTAAAAAAATCAACATGACAGATTCCTCCTTGTTGGGATCACCAATGGCTTACAAAATAAGCATTTGGATTATTTTATAATTTTTATGTCTCAACTCAATAGCCTATGACTTTACATACAAAGAATGGAAGACATAGACTAGATTGGTGATAAATTTAAATCTCAGAATGAGATTTATCTTATTGGGCCTAAGTGTCATTCAAGGTGGAGACTTAAATGAGACCACACCCTCACACCCTCTTACACACAGACAAATCCAGTTTATGATTAGTAAGTATGAACTTTATCTTTTTGAAACTTCTTGCAAAAGAGCAAGGCAGAGTCAGGAGATACAATCCTAATTTGCTTCCAAACATACAAAAATAGCAACATAACTGGCATAAATGTCATAATGATACAAATAAATACATTTCCCCTTCTCTTGGAGACCTATTCAATGTGTTCTGAGGCTCCAACCATGATTGCTGAATATATTTTTACCTATGCAATAGATCTAGGAAAGTTTGAAGATAAAATGAAATTCAAAAAACATAGACTCACCTCTTCTTTGTGCAGATGAGGAAACCACAACATGCAGAGGGGAAGACAGGTCATAGGGTCTGTTGGTTTCAGAAAAAAGACTAGATACTAAGGATTTTGCCTTCTAGCTCAGTATGCAATAAATTCTATAAGCTTGCTCATTTATTCATTCAACTATAAATATTATCAATATGTATTCCACCAAGGACTATATTAGGTTACCTTGCAGAGGAGAGCAAAATAGATTTAACCCTTGCTCTCATGAATCTTATAGTCTACTAAGCAGTTTTTAAAAAAAATAAACAATCACATTAAGAATTAAATGACTTAAAACTGTGAAGAACAAGATGCTGGAAAGTGTGTAAAAGAAGGACTTAATTTAGATCAGGAGAATCAGGAAAGATCATCCTGAGTAAATGACACTTAAGCTGCAATCTGAAGAATGATAAGATGTGAATGACAGGACAACACAGGAAAGGGAGCCAGCAAGCAGAAAGGCTCTGGAAGCATTAAAGAGGTTGACATATTGGAGCAACCTAGAGAAGGTCAGGGTGCAGAAGTATAGTGAAGGATGGAGGGAGAGGAGAGCATTGAGAAGGTTTGGATGAGAGCTGATATGAGAAGGACCTTATAATTTATGTTGATAATTGGTCTTCTAGAAGCCAAAAGAAAGTCACCGAAAGACCATAAGCAGAGTATGTCCTACTTGTCCAAATGTCCTCATTTCCATGTTTAAAAGATTACTCTCTTTCATTCTTTTAATTAGGCTCAAGGAAGGGAAAAAATTGAAAAGAACTGCTATCATTGATTTAGATTATGTTAAAGGTGAGAATATTGGGAAGTGGACAGAATTGAGACTGGTTGGGTGATATATAATCAAGAGGACTTGCTTATTGATTAGATGTAGAAAGAGAAAAAGGTGAAGGTGTCCTTGTTTGGGACTTGAGCATCTGATCATTTGATATCCTGGATGAGAGACTGGCTGAGAAACAAGTTCCTGTGAAGAGGTAGAAAGTGGGTAGAAAATAAGAATGTAGAGATCAAAAGGGAAAGAGAGAAAAAAATTAAACAAGATGAAACCAGAGAGGGAGACAAACCATAAGAGACTCTTAATCATAGGAAACAAGCTCTGGGTTGCTGGCAGTGGAAGGGGAGGGAGGGGATAGGGTAACTGGGTGATGGACATTGCAGAGGGTATGTGTTGTAATGAGCACTGGGTATTATATAAGACTGATGAATCACAGACCTGTATCCTTGAAACAAATAATACATTATATGTATTAATTGAATTTAAATTTAAAAAAAGAGTTTAGAAATCAATGTTTGACCCATTAAACTTGTGCTGCCATGTAGAGATATAAGAATGGTAGTTGTATCTCAACTCAGAAGAACATTGTAGAAATAAAAGATTCATGAGTTCTTGACTTAGAGATAGAATTTTAAATATACATGAATGGTTGAAGTCATTTAAACTGTGGGTGAGGTGGGAAGGCAGGTTATGCCTGAACTCTGAGGAATTCCAGTATTAAGTAGTTGAGCACGGGACGATGAATGGCAAAGATACAGAACAGACAATATCAAATTAAAAAGAAGAAAAACTAAGATATTGTATTGTTACAGAAACCAAGAGAATATAGCCATTTTAGCCTCATACTTCTAATACTTTTGTACATATTGTAAGCATAAAATCCAAACAAAGACACATGTTTTTGAGACCTTTATCTGTCATGAACTAGATGTAGCTCATTAAAACTTTATCGTTAAAATGGGAGTAATAATCTCCTCTCATATATTAGATCATCGTGAACATCAGTTAGGGTAGCATATGCAAGACAAACTTTGTACATTGTTTTATATATATATATATATATATTTGTTTTTCCATTAAAAAAACAGAAACTGTTGTTTGTTACTGATGTGCTACTGATTTCTACTGATTTTAAGTTGTTATTAAGATACTGAGGTGGGGCGCAAGGTGGAAGGCCATGTGACTCTTGATCTCAGAGTTGTGAATTCAAGCTACACATTGGGTGTAGAGATTACTAAAAAAATAAATAAATAAACTTTAGAGATACCTAAGGCTACTATGATAATTTAATTATATGAATATAAATTACATTATCAAGATTTATTTATTAGGGGTGAGGGGAATGGGCAAAATGGATGAAGGGGAGTGGGAAATACAGGCTTCCAATTATGGAATAAATAAATCCCAGGAATCAATGGCACAGCATAAGGAATACAATCAATGATATTGTAATAGTGGTGTAATGGGACAGATGGGAACTACACTGTGGTGAACATAGCATGAAGTATAGACTTGTCTAATCACTATGCTATACACCTGCAATGTAACATTGTGTGTCAACTATCCTGAAAAATATGTTTATTAGCTTATCACTCTTTGTGAGTGCATATGATAGACTTCAATAACCAGTAAATATAGTATTTAATTCCATCAGAGGAATGTCTCCATGCTGTGTACCCCAAGGTGAATATAGGGAAGAATAAGCTAAGTAAATGGAAAATTTTCTGTTAAAAAGGGGCATGATCAACCATGACTATGGACAGTTGTTAGAGGCCTCAAATAAAATAGAAAATAAGGAATTAATATGCTCCTCTCCAAACTTGCTCCTCTTTTCAGTGGATAGCTAAGTCACATTGAAAATAGTCTTGGGGAACCTGGATGGCTCAGTTGGTTAAGCATCTGACTCTTGGATTCAGTTCAGGTCCTGATCTCATGGCTTGTGGGATAGAGTCTCGTGTTATCAGGCTTGTGATCAGTGGGAGTCTGCTTGATATTCTCTCCCCCTTCCCCTTCCCTTGCTTGCATGCTCTCTCTCTCTCTCAAATAAATAAATATATCTTTAAAAAAAAAGAAAATAGTCTTTACTCTGCTATAATATTAGCTAGTCCTCCTGCTCTAGGCAGAGGTCTTCTTTAATTCTCGGAATGTTTGCTTCACCCCTGCCTTGTCCACGATGAGGAATTTCTCAGGACTCTAGTCACTTTGAACAACAGCTAAAGTTTGTTATTCAAGTGTACAGTCTTATCTCCTGGAGGGACAAGAGAAAGCATGTACTGTTTATTACAGCAGAAAAATCTAGAAACCCTGGTGGTTTTGGGCACTGAGGATGGAAGAATGGGAAAGTAGGTAATTCCAAATGCAAGTCAGATTTGATCTGAAGTAAGAAACTAATTTGCTGACAGGCACAGTTTAGGAAAACTCTATTTAAGGAGATCCATGTTAGGCTTATAGGCCAATAAAGATTAATTTTATTAGGTCTTGAAAGCTGTTAAATTTTGTGAGTTCCCTATAAAAAGGGCTGGACATCTTTGAAGTTTTGAAGTAGTTATTAAAGGTAATCACATTATTGGGTGGGGCAAGGCAGAAAAATGAGTAAAGCCATGAAATATGGTGTTAAGTAGAGCAAACGACATTGAAAGAAGTACTGAGAGACACCCGAGAACCTCAGAAGGCAGTATGATTAGGAGCCTGGGGTCCTGATTTGTAGATCCAACTTTGCCTACATGACCTGAAAAAATGCTTCAAGGCCTCCTGAGTGCAATGAGATCTTATTATTCTACATGGTACATGCTAAGCTAGGTCTATATTGCCTGACAGATCCTCTCTCTGACCTGTAGCCATTAGTCATGTCTTCTAAATTTTAGAAGAATGCAGGGCAACTTGAAAAGTTGCCTAGGAAAGGCAGAGATGAAGATACTATGGTGTCAAACCCAATCCTTTCCCAAGTTAATTGATGTTATCCTAATACTACATTGCATGTACATAGATTGCACTGATGTTGAGAATATACTTGCTTCAAATGGAGAATTAACAATTGATTGTTTATACCTAGGGTTCTGATTTTTTATGCCAGGACTTTTTAATGGTATAATCTGAAAAGTAACTCTTTTTGGAAGTCATTCTTCCAGGATGGAAGAAAAAAAAACTGTAAAAAAGAAAAAGTCATTTAGTGAAGAAACATAAGCCTGCGAATTCTCACCTTGTGGAAGTGAGACCTCCTGAATCAGCATCCCTGAGGATGGAGTTTGAAAATAATTCAAAAGAATAAATTGTCCTCCTAGCTGGAATGAAATTCCTCATTTTTGTTGCCAGGGAATAGCCTTCTGTTCCTGCTCATCTTCATGTCTCTATACTTTCGCTGTTGAGGTTTTGGGATTTTTTTTTTCTAGGATCATCATGTTAGTATCTGGCACAGCCAGTCCTTGTAGTACCCAGGCCATCTGAGTCCATGTCCTGTTTTGCCCATTTCATCACTCTCTCCCATGGGGTTACATCAGTTCTGGAGGGATGCAAACTGGAGGGATGCTTCCTGAATTCTCACTCATCACATAGGAAAACTAGAGTGGGTTAGTGGCTTACCCAAAAACCATAAAGAAGGCTGTGATGCCAGGAACATTATGACAACTTGAGGGATCTAAGCAATTGATTAATTTATGAAATTCCACCCCTGGAAGGGATTTTGAAAAGCCACACAACTCCTACTTGGCGCTTGCTTTTTACTCTGAAATACTTCTGCTCCTCGCTTCCTGGATAATATTCATCCTTTAGGTCTTAGAGTAGATAGCATTTTCTTTCGGAAGTGTGCCCTGAGTAAAACTAGACTAGATTAGATATTCCCTCAGCACCCTACTTGTTTCCCTGCATCTTTCATTATCACTGCTTATTTAATTATCTGATAGGAGGACCGGGGCCCAATCTGTCATTCTCAATTGTCTGTCTCCAGACCTAATAAGCATAGCAGTTGGCAAATCATTTTTTAAGAAATTAATATTTGCTGAATGAATATCTATATATTTAATTTAATCATATGCATGTGTGTGTGTGTGTGTGTGTGTGTGTGTGTGTGTGTGTATATATATATATATATAATATCTTCTCTTGTTCTGAAGAAAGCGTATATCCAAAGTAATTCCTTTGAAAGAATGTAAAGAGCTCACAACATCTCTTAGTTATTCATTCTGGCATCTTGCAGGCCTAACTGCTAGCAAATCCAGCCTTAAGTTAAGACTTAGTTTATTTCCCTTTTCTGACATCAGCAAAGATGGAGAATATCTGAGCACTAGTGTCTATATATACTTACACTGTTATATTTCTTTGCTTGCCTTCTCTTCTTTACATGGTTCATCCAACTCCACTCTGTTCTGGATCTTCCCAGATCTTCTGTTTCCTGCATCACTTAAGAATTACTTGCTGTAGGGATGCCTGGGTGGCTCAGTTGGTTAAGTGTCTGCCTTCAGCTCAGGTCATGATCCCAGGTTCCTGGGATCAAGTCCCATGTCAGGCTCCCTGCTCAGTGGGGAGTCTGCTTGTCCCTCTCCTTCTACCACTCCCCTGATAATGCACACACACACACACACACACACACTCTCTCTCTCTCTGACAAATAAATAATTTAAAAAATAAAAAAATAAAAAATAAATAAGAATTACTTGCTGTAGACCTTAAACTAGTCACTTAACTCTTGATCCTCAATTTCCTCATTAGTAAAGTAAGAATAGTAATGTTTTTATGTATTTGCTGACACTAAATTAGATGGTATATATGAAAGTGATTTGCATGGGGACTGTCACATAGCAATTCTTCCAGAATTATTCATTATAATTTTTTTCTCTTACTTTTATTTCTTGTGATTGTGTATCCAGAGCTATTTAGAAGAGAGGCTACATGGAGTTGCTTAATATCTTACTGAGTCTTCAAGGTAATGTCCAAAAATTGCTTTCTTTATCATGGTTGTATATAAATAAAAATTGCTAATCCATGGTCTTTTAATTGCCCTAAATTGATCTTTTCTGGGTTTCAAAGGATACCCTTTAATCCTATATCTTAGAATCTTCAAACTTTATCATTGAGGATGGAATTGGGGGACGGTGAAGAATCCAGAGGTTCTGAGGAGTCAATCTAGGCAAGCCAGCAAGATCTTTTGTCCCTATTCTGAGACTAAAGTCTTATATCAATAGTAAAGCCCCAATCAGGAAATGACTCTAGGAAATGTCAAAATTCATGTTCTGTGACAGAAGCTGAGTATCAGGAACCAGAAAGATAAGACATTGCAGTAGAAATAGGGATATGAGAACTATAGTAAAGGAAATTTGACTAGTATACTTTCTTTTGTTCACAATGTTCCCTTGTGTAGTAGTTAATGCCCCACATGTGATCCTAGCCTGTCAAACCCAACATTATTTCATAATCTTGGTCATTTTCCTTTTAGTTTAGGTTGTTCCAAACTAGAAGAAATCTAATAACTTTAGCCTGACTTTATAAGCTAGATTTTCTAGCATTTTTATCCAGCAGTGTTATATGATTTATTTTTTAAAAATAAGTGTACATAAGGAACCAGGAGATTTGGATCTTACTTTCCAATCTATCACTTACTTATTGTGTGATTTTGGTTCAACCCATTAATCTCTGAGTCTAGTTTTCCTTGTCTTCCAATTATAAGCAACTGTATATAATACAATTTTACTAACTTAGTCACCACGCTACACATTAGATCATCAGAACTTATTCCTCTTATAACTGAAAGGTTGTATTCTTTTACCAACATCTCCCCATTTCTCCCACCCCACAGCCCATTCTATTCTCCATTGCTATGAGCTTGTTAATTGTGCCTCAATAAAGCTGGAAAAAACTTTCTGAATCCAGATAGATCATAGAACTAAATGTGAAAAACAAAGCAATAAAGCTCTAAATATTAGGGGAAAAAAGAGTATGTTTTAGGTGGGGTCAAGGAAATTAGCATAAGCATTATGGAAAAGAAAAGAACATTTTTACAATAGAATGGTTTCAGATCTTTTCATTTAAAAGTAATTATAAATCACAGCAGGTTGAAAAGAAATGTATGAAAAGTCCCATGCACACTTACTCCAATCTCCCACAATGTTAACATCTCACACAAGTATAGTGCAAATCAGAACCAAGAGATTGGCATTACTACAATCCACAGAGTTTATTCAGATTTCAGTAGTTTTACATGCACTTGTGTGTGTGTATAATCCTATGCAATTTTATTACATGTGTAGCCTTGTGTAACCACATAGCCATCAACATACTTAACTGTACCGTTGCCACAAGACTCTCCGGTGTTATTTTTTTATGGCCATAGGCATCCCCTCCTTCCGTTCCTAACCCCTGGCAACCACTAATCTATCTGTTCTCCATCTTTATAATTATGTTATTTCATACATGTAACATAAATAGAATTATGCAGTATATCTTTTTAACATTGGCTTTTTCTATCAGTATAATTTCATCGAGGTCCATCTAAGTTGTTTTACAATCCATAATTTGCTCATTTTTATTGCAGAGTTGTGTTCTGTGATACGGATGTAGCACAGTTTGTTTATAATTACTTTCCAGCTTATATCTATCATAAATAAATCTCTTATAAATACTTGTGTATAAATTCCTGTGTGAAAATAAGTCTTTAATCCTGGGCGCCTGGGTGGCTCAGTCGTTAAGCATCTGCCTTCAGCTCAGGTCATGATCCCAGGGTCCTGGGATCCAGCCCCGCAGCGGGCTCCCTCCTCGGCAGGAAGCCTACTCGCCCTCTCCCACTCCCGCTGCTTGTGTTCCCGTTCTCACTATCTCTGTCTCTGTCAAATAAATAAATAAAATCTTTAAAAAAAAAAAAAGAAAAGAAGTCTTTAATCCTAATGGATAAATGCCCAAGAGTGCAATTGACGGGTCATACAGTAAGTTCATTTTTAGTTTTGAAAGGAACTGCAAAGCTATTTTCTAAGGTAGCTATGCAGTTTTACATTCAAATCAACAATTCCAGTTTCTCTGCATCCTTAGCAGCATTGTGTGTTATCATTATCTTTCACTTTAGTTATATCATTTTTAACAGATTAAAAGTACATTGATGTTGCTCATCCATTTCAAGTTGCTTTTTCAATGTCATACTTCCTAAATAAAATATTTATTAAATAATTCTCTTATAAAGAAGACAAATACTCCCTGGGATCTTTCAAATCTAAAACTGGATTTTCAAAATTATGTCACATGTGAAATGAAAAGAAAAGAAAAACAAGAATGTTAATGTAAAACAATTACAAACTTAAAAAACAGAGCAAGGTGTGGAGAAATAATTTTCCTTAAGGTTTTTTGGTAAATTCCTCAATGGTTAAAAACCCGATTTTTCTTTGAAATTATATTGTTGCACAAATTCCCGGACTCATTAAGAAGAGGTGTGTGTATTTACTATTATGCTGAAAAAATTAATGAGCAAGTTCCTCAAATAGTAGAAATAAATGTTGCAACCAGTGAAAATGTTGGAGAAAACTTTCATCCGAACAAAAAAGCTATAAGAAAACAAAAGCAACTAATTTCCTAGTGACAAGAAATAAAAAAATAAGAGTATAAAGAAGAGTGAATGTCTTCCTGTGGCTTGACTAAGTCATGAAAGTCATACAGATTTGGAAATATGAATTATAACCTTATATTTTCTGGGCGCCGATTCAGTGTTAAATAAGGTTATTAAGCTAGTAAATAATCGCTGTGGCTGGTCATATGACTTGGCTGCACCTAACAGTAATTATTGCTGAGTTCTTAATTCATAGCATAATTCATATTAAAACCCACTAGCACAATGGGAATATTTCATAACAGGCTAAACAGACTCAAAGTAACTAGTGAATGAAAATGGGACATGGAGGGGTGCCTAGGTGGCTCAGTCGGTGGAGTGATGGACTCTTGGTTTTGGTTCAGGTCACTATCCCAGGATCATGGGATTGAGCCCCATATCAGGCTCCGCGCTCACCGTGGAGTCTGCTTAAGATTCTCTCTCCCTCTCCCTCTGTGCCTCCCCTTGCTGTTTTTCTCTCTCTCTCAAATAAATAAATAAATCTTAAAAAATAAAGAAAAGAAAAGGGGATATTGATAGAATCCAGCATCATTCCCTTTTCTGATTGTTTCCTTCAATTTGGTTGAACTCCAGCCACCAAGAGAAGGCTTATCAAAAGGATTTATCATCCTGAGTGACAAGTTCTGCAATTCATGCTTTATTCTATACTAAGATATTGCAGATCACAGAAGGCAAAACACAAACTGGGTAGGACCAGGCCTCAGAAGTAGACACTCTTGCTACATTGAGGCAAGTTCCAGAGCTGCAGCATTCTACATGGTAGCTGCTAGCCACATGTAGCTATTTAGTATAAATATAAATTAATTAAAATAAAAAAATTAGGGGCACCTGGGTGGCTCAGTCATTAAGCATCTGCCTTCGGCTCAGGTCATGATCCCAGGGTCCTGGGATCAAGTCCTGCGTCAGGCTCCTTGCTCAGCTGGAAGCCTGCTTCTCCTTCTTCTCCCCCTGCTTGGGTTCCCTCTCTTGCTGTCTCTCTCTGTCAAATAAATAAATAAATAAATAAAATATTTAAAAAAATTTTTAAAAAAATTAGTTCCTCAGCTGCAGTGGCTGCATTTTGAGTGCCTCATAGTCATGCAGCTAATGTCTAATGTTTGGACAGAAGACACACATTTCCATCACATGTCATGATAAAAAATTCTTTGGACAGCAATGTTCTAGAGAGATGTGTAAATAGGTAATAATACAAGGAAGAATTTAATCCAGGCACTTTGAGGATAGTGTATAAGTTTGTTAGTGCCGTCATAACAAAGTACCACAAGCTGAGTGGCTTAAACAGTAGAAATTTATTTTACAGTTCTGGAAGCTGAAAGTTTGAGATCCAGGTGTCAGCAGGACCATGTTCCTTCTGAAGGCACTGGGGAAGGTTTTTTTGCAGGCCTATCTCCTAGCTTCTTGTAGTTGCTTGGTTTATGATAGCATTACTCCAATCTTCACATGTCATTCTCTCTGTGTGCATATCTCTAAGTACAAATTTCCCCCTTTTATAAGAACACTAGTTAAATTGGTTTAGGGGCCCATGATACTCCAGTGTGGCCTTATCTTAAATAATTGCATCTGCAACAACCCTATTTCCAAATAAAGTCACAGTCTGAGATAATGGGGTTTAGGACTTCAACATATAAATTTGGGATGGAATATATTTTAACCCATAACATATAGTATCTGGATGTATTATGACATTAATGAAGAGTTAACAAGGCAACAAGACCCATCATGGCCCCTGAAGCCCAGAAAGAAAAGTAAATGGTGAAGAGTCACGATAAAAACTTTAAAGTAATATGCAAAGATCTTGGCAACAAAAGCTTGTGATAAACTAGCAGGGAAAAAAATTCTCTTGCCTTATTTTTTTAATCAGTTTTTATTATTTCTTACACATTCAGAACCCTAAGTTTGAGGCTCAAGGATAGAACTCTTGTCTTGCAAAAGAAGTTCAGGCCAATTTTCTAAAGAGCCTGAGAGCCTTACTAGTTCAGCTCATCAAGAATGGTACTAAACAGTAACAGAATAAGTCAAAGCCCCAACTACCAAGATACACAGTAAAGATATAGTCCCATGAACCGAGCAACCATCCAATTATCATGACGGAAACACAGGCCAAGCCCAGAATAGTAGAAATGCGGAATCAATCACCTATGAATTAAGGTAGAGTTCCTTAAATCTCCCTTTTCATTTTCTGTTCCATAAAACTACTCCTTCTGGTCCAGCCCTGGTATCCCATGTTGGCATCCTTCTTTTGGTCATAATTTCATCTACTCCCTAATGGCTTGACTTGACCTACTCCATAAAGTGCTTCTGATCCTCCTGGCTTCCACATCTCTAGTTTCTTGTTCACTTAAAGTCTTGCCTTGCTTTTCAAATACAATGTTCAATTCTCCCTTCTTGGTGACCTCCCTGGCAACTAAGGCCATTTCCCCCCGTACTCTCCCATCCTGATCCACAAGATCTCTGAAATAATCATCTCCTCCCAGTTCAGCCAAATCTTAGGAACTCCTTACAACAGCAATACCTTCCTACAACTAGCTGTTGTTTCGTTCATGACTATGTTTTTGTACTTTTTTCCCATCTAGGCAGGGCACTCCACTATCAACTCTGAGGTTGAAATGGGATTTCTGTCATCATCTCTCTCCCATAGTTTCTTCAGATTCCCCTCTACTCTCCTCTCTACTTTCATCCACATGGAGATTCAGGACCTAGGTTTCTGAAGATCCATCAAAATCACTCTTAATGGTTCTAAGCTTCTAGTGAGTACAGGAGCTGCCTGTGATTGGGATCTTCTTTGGATGTTCTAAATGAAAAAGTGAGGATTTTATTACTATAATAATAGTAATATAGATATAGGTAGTAATACAGATAGTAATCTTATTTGCAAAAGAGATCTAAATCTGCCCTTCTGAATCTAAAAAAAAATTATTGTTGGAACCAAATCTTATGGGTCTGCAAGACTATTTAAAACAGTGGAAAGGAAATATTAATTTTCTGGTCTAAAAGGCCATTGAGTACAAGCAAGTGTGTGTGTGTGTGTGTGTGTGTGTGTGTGTGTGTGTGTGTGTGTGTGTGAAAATTGGGAGAAGAGGAGGGAAACTCATTGATCCACATTTTAAAATGCAGTTCAGTTATGTATACACACATATATTATACAAATTTATTTTAACATTTAAGGCATACTATATAAGTACTTTTTTATCTCCTAGTTTTTACTTTTAATAACACATTGGTCATTAAACTGACAATTCAATTACAAACTACGTCTTGATGAACACCTTATGAACGTATTGGAGGGAACATGTCCTATTATTTAATTAATACAAATTGTAAAACATATAAGTCCTTGATCAAAGGGTACAGAAATTCAAAAGTAGTTTTACCCATATACATACATATATTCAATATATGAAAATGTCCAGTTTGTTATAAGAGGGAAATTTTAAAGCCTTGAGGCCTTCAAAGTTGTGGTTGATAGGCCTTTCACTAGATTTTGGAATTATTCATAGCAGGGGTAGGTTGTGATTTTGAAGGAAAGAGAAGATCCACATAGGCTGCCAGGGCTCTGGGAAAGACACACACTTGGCTATCAAGATGGAAGTGGCCAGAGCACAGTCTTTTCCTGTCCCTTCCTACTATATGCTAGAGTAGACTTTAAATGAGCTGTTTCCAATCTTTTTAAATAGTGAAACTCCTTTTTAAACTTTCATGTTCAAGTAATTATGCTTTGTTATCAATTTGTTTTGAAAATACACTTTTATAAAATCACTACCTACTTTGATAAGGCTTTTTAATTTCTTTTTATCTGGTATTACAGAAAATTTCAAATATATTCAAAACTAGAGAAAAGAATGTGAGTCCATCCCCCAGCTTCAATACTTACGAACCCTTAGTCAATCTTGTTTCATCTCTTCCTCCATTTTTAATTCAACTTGCCCCCTCCCCCAAATCAGGTTATGATGAAGTTAGTCTTTGATATCATATCACTTCATTTGTAAATATTTCAGTGTATATCTCTAAAAGATAAGAACTTTAAAAAATCCCAAATAACAATAGTTGATGTAAAAATCAATTCCTTATTATTTGGTCAATGTTCAAATGCCCTGGATATGTTTAAATTATTTTGTTGGCTTGAATCAGGATCCAAATAAAGTCAACATATTAAAATTGATTCATATGTCTTCAATTTCTTTCAATCCATAGATTTCCCCCATCATTTCTTTTTCCCTTGTAATTTATGTGTGGAAGAAACCAGATTATTATTCCTTAGAAATTTTTATATTCTACATTTTAATGATTGATTTTTTATGGAGTAGCTCCACAAACTTTATCAACCCTGTATTTCCTGAAACTTGTAGTTAGGTTAAATACCTGATCGGATCCAGGTTCTATATTTTTGGCAACAATAATCCATAAGAGACATATAATGTCTGGCTATCTCTCTGGTGATTGTTTTCTAGATGAAAAATGTATTTTTTAAAGTGTGTGTTTTATTTACCACAAACAGTTTGGTATTTCTTTAACAATAAGCATGAGTCAGGGAGTAGTATGAGATGACATTAGAGAAGTAGATAGTAGTTCTTTATGAGCTATGTTTAGAAGCTAAGATCTTATCCTGCTTCCAGGAGGTAAAAACCATTGATGGGTTTCAAGAAAGAGAATGACATGATGGATTTTTTGTTTTACAAATACTACCTAATCAACTATGTGACAAAGGTTTGGTAAGAGACAGGACTAGAGATCAGAAGAATGAGGAGAAGAATGAGAGACCACTACAACAGTTCTGTTGAAAAATGAATTTATTGAATACAATGATTATATAAATAAATTACTAGACACTATTGGTTTTCTAGTTTACCTCCTACTTTAATCTGGATTTATTTCCTACCACTCTATTGAAATTTCAAAACTAAATAATAATTCAAATTGCTAAATCTAAAAACCTTTACTCATTGCTCATCTAGATTACTGACACTGTAAGTGAAGATTATCAATGTAAACTTAGGATGCAACTCCTGGTTCAGTCCACTAAAGCGATACCACTCTGCGTCACCTCCATGACATAGAAGGACAACAAAGGAATATTCCAACTTGTTTATGCTGGAGCATGAAAGGAATGGAAAAAACAGTCAGACCAAGTCACATTAGACCAATCAAATCAAGAAAAATTGGGGGAGTCAGAGATAAATAAGTCAGTTAAGTTTCTGCTCTCAAAAAAAAAAAAAAAAACCAATCTATGGAAAAATAAGAAAAATTCCAAAGTGTTTGTGGTTCATGTTAGAGTCTTCATCCTACAAACATTTATAAAAAGGCTAAAAGATTTGTAAAGATTAGAAAAAAATCAAGGAATGCTTCAGAGAGTCAGTGGATATAGAGCTGAGCCTTAACGGAAAGGTTGACGTCAGATGGGTGGACATGAGAAGAAAATTCTAAGTCAGAAAGGCACAATAGTTGAGGCGAAAATGTTGTATACAGATGCATATAAGTGTATTCATCTGACCGGGATGAAAGTTCCCTTTTGGTACAGAGGAAGATGAAAGTTGACTAGACAAACCTAGATTAGAAATTCCAGGACTGAAAAAAATGGGGCGCCTGGGTGGCTCAGCTGTTGAGCGTCTGCCTTTGGCTCAGGTCATGATCCCGGGGCCCTGGGATCAAGCCCCACATCGGGCTCCCTGCTTGGCGGGAAGTCTGCCTCTCCCTCTCCCTCTCCCACTCCCCCCGCTTGTATTCCCTCTCTTGCTGTCTCTCTCTCTGTCAAATAAATAAATAAAATATTTAAAAAAAGAAAGAAAGAAATTCCAGGATTGCTAGTTTGTTCTTGATCCAATAGACAGAGGTGGTTTAAGTTTTAAGAAGATTAAATTGAGGGGTGCCTGGGTGGCTCAGTTGGTTAAGCATCTGTCTTCAGCTCAGGTCATGATTCCAGGATCCTAGGATAGAGCCCCACATCAGTGTCAGGTTCCCTGCTTGGCCAGGAGTTTGAATCTCTGCACCGCCCCCCCCACTCCTCTCCACCCCCCACACACTCATGTGCTCATCTGTAAGCACTCTCTCTTTCTCTCAAATAAAGAAATGAAATCGTTAAAATAAAAATTTTTTTAAAAGAAGATTAAATTGAAAGAACAGATTGAGGGTGGAGACAGGCCAGAAACTTGGAAATCCATTAAGAGATTAATGATTAATCTAGGCCAATCTAGAGTGGCAACTGTGGGAATAAAAAGGGAAGACAGATACTTAAAATGACCTTATTTTGAAATAAGAAATATAATATTTTCAAAGTAAAGGAAAAAACCTTCCTTTAGGTAAAATATAAAATCTGATAATTCTTTTATTCTAGAACTCCTAAGATAGTGTATGTCTGTGGCTTAATATATATGGCATAAAAGATTGAATCATTCCACAGAGGTTTAGAAAAATCTCAGAATGTCTATATTTTTCATTTGATCTTCTTTGTGTATAAAAGAAGACCACAGTAAAGCGATCTGCTTCTCACATGGAAGAATATTGTTCTGCTTATTAAAGAAAAAAATTCATCTTAAAATGTAGGCCAGATATGTAATTTGAAATTGGCAAAACTTTTCTTTCTTTTTTTTTTTTTTTTGCTTAATTTGTTTATAAGTGATTCTTATTCTGTGCTACCTAAAGTCCCACATGTTTGTCCAAGGTTACACAACAAGCTAATGGAAGAAATGGGATTAGAACATGAGTCTACTGGATCTTGGTCTGATGTTCTTTCCACTATGTGCTCACACCAGAAAGGATGCCAATTTATCCCTTGGCTGAAATGGGTTGGGGAAAAAAAATGTGAACTTCAGTTGAGGGTTCCTTTGGAAAATCTCTCCCTCATTTGATGGCTGAGTTTTCTAATGTAATGGCATGACAGATAAATACATCAACATTAACCCACTGTGGACTCTCTTAGGACCTAAAATGATGGTCTCAGCTGGACAATCAATTTCCATTGGTAAATTTGGTCCAAGGGTATTTGAAAAAGGAAGAATAGAAAGAGTGCAAAGTACTGGAGAAATGCTGAAATGTATGTAAAAAGAGTACCTGCCTTATTGTCAGGGGTGGAGGCTGAGACTGTATGAGCAGGATTCCACTGCAATAAAAAATGTCTCAATAATCCAGAAACTATCAATAACCCTGGGTTTCATGTAATATATTAATTCTTCTGTTAAAATTTGAAAGAGGGCCACCTGGGAGGTACAGTCGATTAAACCTCCAACTCTTGGTTTTGGCTTAGGTTGTGAGCTCAGGGTTGTGGGATCGTGCCCTGTGTCTGGCTCCGAGCTCAGTGCAGAGTCTGCTTAGGACTCTCTCTCTCCCTCTTCCTCTGCCCCTTCCCAACACCCCACCCCTGCAGCTCTCTCTCTCTAAAATATAAATCTTTTAAAAAATTTAAAATTTGAAAGAGAAGGACATTCTGATGTAGAGAAACAATTCCCCGTGTTTCTGCATATCTTGTCTTTTGTCTGAGATAATTTTTTAAGGATATTGGTATAGTAAACAGCCATAGATAAAGATAATGTCTTCCTCTAGAGCAGAGGACAAGTCGGCTTACTGTCAAGTATAATGTTTCCCTTTAAGGCAGCTATCAGGCAAATTTGCTTGGAGTGCATTAAATGGACTCTCCTAAGCTCAGAGCTCCTCAGCTGTGATACAAACCAACTATATGTTCAGGAGCCACATCAACTATTCCATCTCACTCCCATGGAAGTTGGAGGGCAAGAAGAACCAATGCATAAATTAAGTTCACGCTATGTGCTCTGCCATGAATGCAACTTTGACCTAAAAATATCACGTCTTCTGCCAGCAATCATGAAACTATGATAGGCTAACTTTCACCTTATAAGTAGGGTGAAACCAGACCCTTCACAATTCTTGACAAGTAATTTCTAATTGGACCTCAAAATAACCATGTGATTATTTCTTGGTATTCATGGTAAACAGGTTTTTACTCAAAGGCATCTTGAAAAATAAAGAAATTAGGGATTAAATAAAGTCTCTGGGTTGAGTTACTAGATCTCAAAATAGACATCTATATTGAGAAGCCAGACTGGAAGTTTCTATTCTGAATTCAATAATACCAGTTTTGACTAACAAGCTACATATGGTTCTAAACCAGTATAATAATGTTATTACAGCAATTGCTTTTACTCCATGGGCCAAGAAATCAATGTGTGTGTTCTGCCAGCTACATATATGTCCATTCCAAATATATATTCAGAAACCAGAGAAATAAACACTGGTGCACCCTTGTTTGCAGTAGACCCCCTGTGAGATAGACCAGTATTAGAACTCCATTTATTACCTGACTCTCATACATTTCTACTCTAACAGAAGAACCACAACGGCACTTTGGTTCCCTGGGTATTCTATCAGCTTGGACTTTGTATCTGGCTGATCTTAAAAATCTGAACTTTTCCCTTTTCCCATTATAAATGGTCAAATGTTCCATTTGGGAAAAGATTGAGAAAATCAGAGCTAAGGAGGCGGGACCGCTCTTCTAGCTGATGCGTTCAGAGGAATAGAACTAGCCAGGATTTAAACCTTGGTGACAGATCATGACTTGTTTTTGAGGTGGTTGACTCTTACTGGCTTTCCATCTATTTTGATTTTTAAGAATACCATGTTCTACAAGGCATAGCCATAGATCCTTATAGACCAGGAGCTTCTGAAGGCCATTAGGACCTTGCTGCCCATTCTAAGAATTGTGCTTACCTTGCCTCTAATGGTTAAGTGCTGTCATCTGGTCTTTACTATTTTGGAATTCTATCATTCCCCTTGCTACTAGGGAATCTCAGTTCTGTAACAGCATCTTTTACCATCAGAACGAGGTTGGAGGACTTACACTCCCTGACCTCAAGTATTACTACAAACATGTGGTACCATCATAAAAATAGACAAAGAGATCATAGAATGGAATAAAACGCCCAGAAATACACCATTCTTTTACAATCAAGTGACAAAGAGATGAAAGTATCCAAATGGGTTCAGGAAGGGCTTTTCAACAAATGGCCCATAATTTCATATGAAAAAACATTGAAACTTTATTTCCACCTCAGATCATAATTGGTCTTAATTTTATATGAATCATATACCAAACTTAAAAGTTGGAATTATAAAACTTTTAGGAAATGTCTTTGCATCTTAGGTAAAGATTTCTTATTTAAGAGCACAGAAAACAATAAGTATAAAGGGAAAATGATAAATTAAATATAATTATTAAGTGTCCACTTAAAGATAATAAACTAGACCCATGTATTTCTATCCTCTCCTTTTGGATACCCTACTAAAATTGGTATATGAGAACTTTTAACACTCTTTAATTCTAAATGATGATGATGACAGAAAATATCATCAGGGGATGAGCAACTCGATAAAACCCTGACAAAAGCATGATGCTTTGGAGCAGAGCACAGTTTCCAGTGTTAACAAAAAAAAGAATATAGAGAAAAAGGGAGTATATTATCCACAAAGACTAGAGTGTCATGGAATCCAGCAAAAATAGATTTAACAGTGGTGGATAAGAATGAGATATGGGGCTACAAAAAGGAGAAGGAAATTTACTGCAAAGTGTGCTAGACAGCAGTGGCATTCACTCATATCTCTGTCTTGTTTCTTCCTGGCACCTGGTAGAATTGCACTGCCAGCCCCCATGAAGTCAGAGGCCATATGACTTGCTTTGTTAAATTAAATGCTAGTTGAAGTGATATGTGTCACTTCCCTTAACATTGTGACAATTTACTGTCCTGCTTTTAGACTGGCTCTCTAGCTACACAGACGTACTCCTTTTAGCAGGCATTGCTCTCTCTGCCCATCCTCTAAATCGTGTCTTCTTTGTAATTCTGTCTTAGGCCTCTTCTTTTATTACCACAAATTCTCCAGGGGTGATCCCATCCATCTATGGTTTATTTACCATCTGAACTTCTGGCCCTCAAATCTACATATTCTGCCAAGATATCTCTGCTGACCTCCAGACCCACACATTTAACTATTTCCTGGACATTTTTACTTAGATATTCCATAGACACATAACACTAAACATTTAAAAAACTTAACTAATTTTTTTCAAAACTTGCTCCTTCTGCTGACTCTTCTACAAATGAGATCACCAAGGATGACATCACCATAATAGAAAAAAAATCGTAAACAGGAAGTTGTTTTTGAGTCTCATTTATGAAAAATCTTCCCATCTCAAATGCATGAAAACAAACATAAAATAAATCTCAAAATATTGTTTGTCGAAATTGTTAACCATTTTGGTCAATTCTAAAACCAGCTTTTTTGTTCTTATTCATAATTTACATACAGTGAAATTCACCCATTTTAAGTAAACATTTGGACAAATTATAACAGATGTATATACACTTGTATAGCTAATACACATCATTCGTAGACCAGGAAATCTCTATTATTATAGAAAGGGTTTTTTTCTCCTTTTCAGCTTATCACCTCCCACCTCCAACCCCAGGCAACTATTGATCTAGTCCCTAACTCCCCAGATTAGTTTGGTTGTTAGAGAACTTCATTTAAATTTTACTTATACTATCTGCTTACCTTATTGAGTTGAAAGAGTTCTTTCTATATCTTTTTTTTAAGACTTTTTTAATTCATTTTTTTGACAGAGAGACAGCGAGAGAGGGAACACAAGCAGGGGGAGTGGGAGAGGGAGAAGCAGGTCTCCCGCGGAGCAGGGAGCCCGATGCCGGGCTCTATCCCAGGACCCTGGGATCATGACCTGAGCCGAAGGCAGACGCTTAACAACTGAGTCACCCAGGCACCCTTAATACAAATCCTTTCTTAAATATATGTATTGTAATGGTTTCTTCTTACCAGGACCTTGCATTTTCATTAGTTTTATAGTGTCTTCTGAAAGCAGTTTTTAACTTCGATGAAGTTGAGATTACAAGCATATTTTTTTTTTTTTTTTTTTTTTTTTTTTTAAGATTTTATTTATTTATTCATGAGAGACAGAGAGAGAGAGAGAGAGAGGCAGAGGGAGAAGCAGGCTCCCAAGGAGCAGGGAGCCCGATGTGGGACTCGATCCCAGGACCCTGGGATCATGACCTGAGCCGAAGGCAGACGCTTAACCATCTGAGCCACCCAGGCGCCCCACAAGCATATGTTTTTTAGGGTTAGTGTGGTTGCATCCTATTATAAAAATGCTTTGCTTATCCCCAAGTTATAAAGATTCTCTCCCAGAAGTTTTATAGTTTTATTTTTAATATTTAGACCTATAAGTAATGTTTCATTATTTTTATGATGCAAGATAAGAATCAAAGTACATTTTATCTATGTAGATAAAGTTATTGCTACTTCATTTGAAAAAAGCAAACAGGAGGCGGAGCAAGTTGGTGGAGTAGGAGACCTGGATTTCCTCTGGTCTCAGGAATTCAGCTGAACAGGGATCAAACCATTCTGAACACCTACGAACTCAACAGGAGATCGGAGATAAGAATAGCAACAACTCTCTAAACAGAAAAGTGACCGCTTTCTGGAAGGTAGGACGTGCAGAAAGGTGAATCTGAGGGGATATTCGGGAGGATAGACGGTGGGGGAGGGGGCCTCTGTCGGCCGCTTCTGGCAACTGATAGAGCCACGGAGCACAAAATCGGAACTTTTAGAAGTTGGCTCCGCTGAGGGTCATCACTCCAGTGGCTAAGCAGGGGGTGGAACCCTCGCGGGACAGTGTGGTCTCAGAACCTTCGGGGTCACAGAAAGACCGGGGGTGCCTGAGGGCAGCAGAGCTCCCAGGTATCGGAGCGGGGAAGCCGGCTGCAGAGATGGAGACGAGGCGCAGGCTCTCAGCTCGGGGTTGCCATAAACTGTGATCCGCGGCCCAGTCGGGCCACTGTTCCTCCAGCAGGGACACAACAAGCGGCAGAGCCGGGGAGACTCCCCTTCCTCCCCCGGAAGGAGCGGCGCGGGAGCGCACCGCAGGGATGTGCTGGGTTTGGAGACTCCACACGGGGTCGGGTGCCAGACATAGAAAGGCTCGGTCACAGGCCGGGTGAGCACGGAGTGCGGCCGGAGACCGGGGAGACAGGAGTGACTGCTTTTCTCTGGGGGTGCACTGAGGAGCAGGGCCCCGAGTTCTCAGCTCCTTCGGGCGGAGATTGGGAGGCCACCATTTTCACCCTGGTCCTCCAAAGCTGTACCGAGAGCTTGCAGGGAACAAACGCTCCTGAGAGCAAACCGGAGCACCTTGCTTAGCCCGGACTCACAAGGGCGGGGCAATTCAGCCTCCAGCAAAGACGTTTGGGAACCACGGCAACAGGTCCCTCCCCCAGAAGATCCGCCGAACAGCCAGCAAGCCAAGACCAAGTTTACCGATCAAGGAGAACGGGAGAACTCCAGCTCTAGGGGAATACTACACATAGAATTCATGGCTTTTTTACCATAATTCATTAGTTTTGAAAGTTAATTTTTAACTGTTTTTTTTTAATTTTTCTTTTTCCCTTTTTCAAACAACATCTTACCAATAATCCCTTCTCTAAAACATATTTTTTTATTTTTCATTTTTAGAGTCATATTTTTATCCCTTCATAGTAGTTACCCTTATTTTTGGCATATATATATAAGTGGTTCTCTCTTTAAAATTTTGAATACAATTTCTTCTAACAGATCAAAATATACCCTAAATCACTAGTGTATGGCTTTGTTCTATTCTCCTGCCTGATCACATTCTCTCCCTTTTTTTTTCTTTTTTTCTTTTTTCTTTTTCTTTTTAAATCCTCTTTCTTTTTAAAAAAACAACTTCTTATTAATTCCTTTTATAAAATCTTTTATAATTTTCATCATTACAGTCATCTGCCATCCCTTCATTGTATCAACCCTTATTCTGTACATATATAAGTCTTCCTTCCTTTAAAATTTTAGCAGGCACTTTCTTCTAACAGACCAAAATACGCCCAAAAGCTAGTGTGTGGCACTGATCTACGCACTAGCCTGATCATATTTCATCATATTCTGTTTTGTTTTGTTTTGTTCTGCTTTTGTTTGTTCTTATCTTTTTCTTTTTCCTTTTTTTTTTTTCTCTCTTCTTTCTTTCCTTTTCTTGTCCCCTGGTTTCAGGTCTTTTCAGATTTGTATAGAGTATATTTGCTGGAGACATTGTTAACCTGTTAGCATTCTGTTATCTCATTTATCTGTTCTCCTCTGGACAAAATAACAAGACAAAAAAAATCACCTCAGCAAAAAGAACAAGAGGTAGCACCGTCTGCCAGGGACCTACTCAATACTGACATTAGTACGATGTCGGACCTAGAGTTCAAAATCATGACTTTAAAGATACTAGCTGGGCTTGAAAAAAGCATGGAAGTTATTAGAGAAAGCCTTTCTGGAGAAATAAAAGAACTAAAATCTAACCAAGTCGAAATCAAAAAGGCTATTCATGAGGTGCAATCAAAAATGGGGGCACTAACTGCTAGGATAAATGAGGCAGAAGAAAGAATCAGCGATATAGAAGACCAAATGATGGAAAATAAAGAGGCTGAGAAAAAGAGAGAGAAACAACTATAGGATCACGAGGGCAGAATTCGAGAGATAAGCGATACGATAAGATGAAACAACATTAGAATAATTGGTATCCCAGAAGAAGAAGAAAGAGAGAGAGGGGCAGAAGGCGTATTGGAGCAAATAATAGCAGAGAACTTCCCTAATGTGGGGAAGGAAACAGGCATCAAAATCCAGGAGGCACAGAGAACCCCTCTCAAAAATAATTAAAATAGGTCAACAACCCGACATCTAATAGTAAAACTTACGAGTCTCAGAGACAAAGAGAAAATCCTGAAAGCAGCTCGGGAGAAGAGATATGTAACCTACAATGGTAGAAACATTAGATTGGCAACAGACCTATCCACAGAGACCTGGCAGGCCAGAAAGGACTGGCATGAGATCTTCAGAGCACTAAACGAGAAAAATATGCAGCCAAGAATACTATATCCAGCTAGGCTATCATTGAAAATAGAAGGAGAGATAAAAAGCTTCCAGGACAAACAAAAACTAAAGGAATTTGCAAACACAAAACCAGCCCTACAAGAAATATTGAAAGAGGTCCTCTAAGCAAAAAGAGAGCCTAAAAGCAGCAAAGATCAGAAAGGAACACAGACAACGTACAGTAACAGTCACCTTACAGGCAATACAATGGCACTAAATTCATACCTTTCAATAGTTACCCTGAATGTAAATGGGCTCAATGCCCCAATCAAAAGACACAGGCTATCAGATTGGATTAAAAAACAAGACCCATCAATATGCTGTCTGCAAGAGACTCATTTTAGACCCAAAGACACCCCCAGATTGAAAGTGAGGGGGTGGAAAACCATTTACCATGCTAATGGACACCAAAAGAAAGCTGGGGTGGCAATCCTTATATCAGACAAACTAGATTTTAAAACAAAGACTGTAATAAGAGATGAAGAAGGACACTATGTCCTACTTAAAGGGTCTATCCAACAAGAAGATCTAACAATTGTAAATATCTATGCCCCTAACATGGGAGCAGCCAATTATATAAGGCAATTAATAACAAAAGCAAAGAAACACATTGACAACACTACAATAATAGTGGGGGACTTTAACACCCCCCCGACTGAAATGGACAGATCATCTAAGCAAAAGATCAACAAGGAAATAAAGACTTTAAATGAAACACTGGACCAAATGGACTTCACAGACATATTCAGAACATTCCATCCCAAAGCAACAGAATACACATTCTTCTCTAGTGCCCATGGAACATTCTCCGGAATTGATCACATCTTAGGTCACAAATCAGGTCTCAACCAGTACCAAAAGATTGGGATTATTCCCTGCATATTTTCAGACCACAATGCTTTGAAACAGGAACTCAATCACAAGAGGAAAGTCAGAAAGAACTCAAATCCATGGAGGCTAAAGAGCACCCTACTAAAGAATGAATGGGTCAACCAGTAAATTAAAG
Organism: Zalophus californianus; assembly: GCF_009762305.2. Lineage (NCBI taxonomy): Eukaryota > Metazoa > Chordata > Mammalia > Carnivora > Otariidae > Zalophus > Zalophus californianus. Next base: position 79,994,400 of record NC_045605.1, read on the forward strand.
AAGAATTGAAAAAATTCATGGACACCAATGAAAATGAAAACACAACGGCTCAAAATCTTTGTGATACAGCAAAGGCATTCCTGAGAGGAAAGTATATAGCAATACAAGCCTTTCTCTAGAAACAAGAAAGGTCTCAAATACACAACCTAACCCTACACCTAAAGGAGCTAGAGAAAAACAGCAAATAAAACCTAAACCCAGCAGGAGAAGAGAAATAATAAAGATCAGAGCAGAAATCAATGAAATAGAAACCAAAAGAACAGTAGAACAGATCAAAGAAACTAGGAGCTGGTTCTTTGAAAGAATTAAAAGATTGATAAACCCCTGGCCAGACTTATCAAAAAGAAAAGAGAAATGACCCAAATCAACAAAATCATGAATGAAAGAGGAGAGATCACAACCAACACCAAAGAAATACAAACAATTATAAGAACATATTATGAGCAACTCTATGCCAGCAAATTAGATAACCTGGAAGAAATGGGTGCATTCCTAGAGATGTATCAACTACCAAAGTGAACCAGGAAGAAATAGAAAACCTAAACAGACCTATAACCACTAAGGAAATTGAAGCAGTCATCAAAAATCTCCCAACAAACAAAAGCCCAGGGCCAGATGGCTTCCCAGGGGAATTCTATCAGACATTTAAAGAAGAATTAATACCTCTTCTCCTGAAACTGTTCCAAAAAATAGAAATGGAAGGAAAACTTCCAAACTCATTTTATGAGGCCAGCATTACCTTGATCCCAAAACCAGACAAAGACCCCATCAAAAAGGAGAATTATAGACCAATATCCTTGATGAACATGGATGCAAAAATTCTCACCAAAATACTAGCCAATAGGATCCAACAGTACATTAAAAGGATTATTCACCATGACCAAGTGGGATTTATCCCTGGGCTGCAAGGCTGGTTCAACATCCGCAAATCAATCAACGTGATACAATACATTAACAAAAGAAAGAACAAGAATCATATGATCCTCTCAATAGATGCAGAAAAAGCATTTGAGAAAGTACAGCATCCTTTCTTGATCAAAACTCTTCAGAGTATAGGGATAGAGGGTACATACCTCAATATCATAAAAGCCATCTATGAAAAACCTACAGCGAATATCATTCTCAATGGGGAAAAGCTGAGAGCTTTTCCCCTAAGGTCAGGAACGCGGCAGGGATGTCCACTCTCACCACTGCTATTCAACATAGTATTAGAAGTCCTAGCCACAGCAATCAGAAAACAAAAAGAAATCAAAGGCGTCCAAATCGGCAAAGAGGAAGTCAAACTCTCACTCTTTGCAAATGATATGATACTGTATGTGGAAAACCCAAAAGACTCCACCCCAAAACTGCTAGAACTCATACAGGAATTCAGTCAAGTAGCAGGCTATAAAATCAATGCACAGAAATCAGTGGCATTCCTATACACCAACAACAAGACAGAAGAGAGACAAATGAAGGAGTTGATCCCATTTACATTTGCACCCAAAACCATAAGATACCTAGGAATAAATTTAACCAAAGAGGCAAAGGATCTGTACTCAGAAAACTATAAAACACTCATGAAAGAAATTGAAGAAGACACAAAGAAATGGAAAAACGTTCCATGCTCATGGATTGGAAGAACAAACATTGTGAAGATGTCAATGCTACCTAGAGCAATCTACACATTCAGTGTGATCCCCATCAAAATACCATCCACCTTTTTCAAAGAAATGGAACAAATAATCCTAAAATTTGTATGGAACCAGAAGAGACCCTGAATAGCCAGAGGAATATTGAAAAAGAAAAGCAAAGCTGGAGGCATCCCAATTCCGGACTTCCAGCTCTATTACAAAGCTGTCATCATCAAGACAGTATGGTACTGGCACAAAAACAGACACATAGATCAATGGAACAGAATCGAGAGCCCAGAAATGGACCCTCAACTCTATGGTCAACTTATCTTTGACAAAGCAGGAAAGAATGTCCAATGGCAAAAAGACAGTCTCTTCAACAAATGGTGTTGGAAAAATTGGACAGCCACATGCAGAAGAATGAAACTGGACCATTTCCTTACACCACACACAAAAATAGACTCCAAATGGTTGAAAGACATAAACGTGAGACAGGAGTCCATCAAAATCCTAAAGGAGAACACAGGCAGCAACCTCTTTGACCTCAGCCACAGCAACTTCTTCCTAGAAACATCGCCAAAGGCAAGGGAAGCAAGGGCAAAAATGAACTATTGGGATTTCATCAAGATAAAAACTTTTGCACAGCAAAAGAAACAGTCCACAAAACCAAAAGACAACCGAAAGAATGGGAGAAAATATTTGCAAATGACATATCAGATAAAGGGCTAGTATGCAAAATCTATAAATAACTTATCAAACTCAACACCCAAAGAACAAATAATCCAATCAAGAAATGGGCAGAAGACATGAACAGACATTTTTCCAAAGAAGACATCCAAATGTCCAACAGACACATAAAAAAGTGTTCAACATTGCTCGGCATCAGGGAAATCCAAATCAAAACCTCAATGAGATACCACCTCACACCCGTCAGAATGACTAAAATTAACAAGTCAGGAAATGACAGATGTTGGCGGGGATGTGGAGAAAGGGGAACCCTCCTACATTGTTGGTGGGAATGCAAGCTGGTGCAACCACTCTGGAAAACAGTATGGAGGTTCTTCAAACAATTGAAAATAGAGCTACCATACGATCCAGCAATTGCACTACTGGGTATTTATCACAGAGATAAAATGTAGGGATCCGAAGGGGTACGTGCACCCCAATGTTTATAGCAGCAATGTCCACAATAGCCAAACTGTGGAAAGAGCCCAGTTGTCCATCCACAGATGAATGGATAAAGAAGAAGTGGTATATATACACAATGGAATATTATGCAGCCATCAAAAGGAATGAGATCTTGCCATTTGCAACGACGTTGATGGAACTGGAGGGTGTTATGCTGAGTGAAATAAGTCAATCAGAGAAAGACATGTATCATATGACCTCACTGATATGAGGAATTCTTAATCTCAGGAAACAAACTGAGGTTTGCTGGAGTGGTGGGGGTGGGAGGGATTGGGTGGCTGGGTGATAGTCATTGGGGAGGGTATGTGCTATGGTGAGCGCTGTGAATTGTACAAGACTGTTGAATCACGGATCTGTACTTCTGAAACAAATAATGCAATATATGTTAAGAAAAAAAAAAGAAGAAGAAGATAGCAGGAGGGGAAGAATGAAGTGGAGTAAGTTGGAGGGGGAGACGAACCATTAGAGATGATGGACTCTGAAAAACAAACTGAAGGTTCTAGAGGGGGATGGGTTAGCCTGGTGATGGGTATTAAAGAGGGCACATTCTGTGTGGAGCACTGGGTGTTATGCACAAACAATGAATCATGGAACACATCAAAAACTAATGATGTAATGTATGGTGATTAACATAACAATAAAAAATTTTTTAAAAAAAGAAAAAAACAAATACCTGTCCTTCCCCAATAAATTGCCCTGTTGCCTTTGTAGAAAATCAAATGGCCATGCATGTGTGGGTCCATTTCTATGCTCTTTTGTTTTATTGATGTGTGTGTAGGTCTATGCCAATGCCATAATCTTGATTACTGTAGCTTTAGAGTAAGCTTTGAAATCAGGTAGTACATATCACCTAAATTATTTTGTTTGTTTTCTTTTTTATTTTCCAAAATTGTTTTGGCTGTTCTAGGTCCTCTCATTTCTAAATCAATTTTAAAATTAGTTTTTCAACAAAAATGTAAGCCATCTGAGATTTTGATTGCTGAATCTATAGGTCAATTTGGGGATCATTGAGCATCTTGGGAAAGGTGCTAAAAATTTCAGAGCCTCTGATCTTTTACATGAAAAATCAAAAAACAAAATGACTTAGATGTGTGGTGTACAGATTAGGTAAGACATTTATGCCAAATTCTTAACCTTGCCTGGTGCATAATAAATGGTTATCATTATTCCTGCTACTGTCATTATTATTAACCAAACAGTTTTATATGTGTCAGTTCATGTGATTCTGACCCTAACAATGGAAGGTAAAAGGGGCAGCACTTATTAAGTATTTGTTGAGAATTCTTTACTGGACATTTACTTTATGGATAAAGAAAGAAATATTCAGGTGAAGTACCTTGCTTATAACCAAACAGCTGGTAAGTGATGGAGGAAGGTCTTGAAACAAATAAGTCTTCTAATTCTGATACTTTTAAAAAAAACAAACAAACTATAATAGATATTTAGAGTCATGCAAAGAGTTAAGGAGAGAGAACTGAGAACAAGTATTCATTCTAAGTAGAACCAGGATAGGGGCTGACAAAAGAAGAGATTCAGGCTTCTTGGTTCTTTTCTGTGTCTATGCCTGAGCTCATCATAACTTTCTTTCTCCCGTCCTGCCACTGGCCTCTCAGTAATCCAGAGAACCATTTTGTCAGCCTTCCAAAAACGGACCTAACGTCTTACACACTGGTGGAGGTCTGGCTTCCCAGCCATTGGGTCACCAAATAAGCTAGGAGCTCAGTCAGCACTTCTTCGGCAACTGTGTCCCAAGCACCTCCTCCACAGCAGCCACATGTGGGTTGGCCCTCAGGCCATTTCCTGACAGATGACATGCAGTTGAGAGAGACCAGAGATGTATGTTTTGGTGCAAATAACGTGCTTGGCTATGCATGCCTGGTTTGATAATTTCCACTTTTCAGGATGACTTCATGTTAGAAGCTTCTGGATAATTATTAAATTTTCTCACACTCCTCTTCTCATGTCCTGTCCATTTCAGGTGCTGTTTTTTAGCTAAGTTTAGTTGTTGAAAGAATAGCCCAACTGAATTAGATGAGAAAAGCTACAAATTGAGAATTTTCATGCCTGGCAGGCCTATCATTTTGTAGAAACCACTAAGTTAATATTTGAAGGGATATGTAAACATTTACTTTATGGTTTGGTGCCAGGTTCTGTGGAATATTAATTTTTATGGACACACTAATAAACTTGTGCTACTTCAGGGTGAAGAAAGGAGTGTAATGGAAACACTGACATATCCCTGAAAGACTTTATTTTATCCAACTCAAAACTATAAACACTTCACTGGCTAAAAGGCCTAGAATGAATTGGGTAAACTATGGGATATATTTTCTAATAAAATATTTCAATAGAATGGGTTTTGTTTCTTAAAATCAGTTACTGGTATGAAATGTCATGCTTAAACAACCCCATTCCCCAAATTTGACACGTACCAGTGCACATATAATTCAACAGTGACAAGCTCTAAGGTACTAAGATTCATGCAAAGGCAATGACAATTCGGAAATTACAGTCCCTGCCCTTAAAAATAAACAAACACTCAAGGAGCTTCTTCCGACATCTGAGAGATTACCAAGAGCTTCGGATGTTAGAGGAATGTTCATACCTGCACAAAAAGGAATGGCTGGTGTTACAGAAGTCCCAATGAAGAAAATGGATCTCTGAACTTGAGGTAAACTTAAGCCTGCTCCTGAGGCACAGGAAAGACTCAGGCATGGTTTTTGAGTATTTAGTGAATAGAGCATCACAGGAAACACAGGGCTATAGAGGGGGGTTCTGTGACACTTAGGTCAGCCATTTTGGTTTCGTTCAGTATCTAGGATTCAAAGAAAAGGAATATAGGTTTGATTAAAACAAGCTTTCATTTTAAGTTAAACTTCAGATTTGAGAAGCTACTAGGAATACCTTCCTCAGGGATTGTTTTTTAAAGGCATATTTTGGGGAGAAAAATTTTTTAAAAAATTACTGTTTCATTTATTTAGGAAACCTAAATGTAATTAGTACATTTTGCAGCTTATTCACATCACAGACTCATTTAACAGTTATTTAACTGTTTGGATGTTTTACATGAGCTACCCTCAATCCATCTTTTGCCTATCCCATGCTATGTGGAGAAGGCTACATTCCCCAAATCCTGAAGAGTTTAGATTTCTTTTTAATAGTGAGTTTTAAAGATTTACTTATTTGAGAGAGAGAGAGAGAGAGAGTGGGAGTGCATGGGGGAAGGGGCAGCGGACGAGGGAGAGAGAAAGAATCCTCAAGAAGATTTCCCATTGAATGTGGAGCCTAATGTAGGACTTGATCCCAGAGCCCTGAGATCATGACCTCAGCCGAAACCAAGAGCTAGTCGCCCAACTGACTGAGCCACCCAGGCACCGCAAGAGGTTAGATTTTTGAAGCTACTTTAAAAAAATCTATCCAGGCATATCTGATATAGTCACATTATCACTATATGTGGACCAAACATTTGGGAACACCTGTTGAAGGGTTGAAGCACAACCCTTCATTTTATGTGGACATTGTATATGATAGTTGAACATGAATTTAGATATGACACATGTCATTTAAGTGTGGTACTTTCTGGGGTACCTGGGTGACTTGGTTAAGTGCCTGCCTTCAGCTCAGGTCACGATCCCAGGGTCCTGGGATTGAGCCCCATGTTGAGCCCCCTCTCAGCTAGGAGTCTGCTTCTCCCTCTGCCTCTCCCCCGGCTTGTGTGCACTCTCTCTCTCAAATAAATAAATAAAATCTTAAAAAATGGATAAGTGTGGTACTTTCCGTCATCTCTTAAATGAGAATGAAAATTCAAATGTAAGCACCAGAAGGAGGTCAAGGAATTTAATTTCTTTGAACTTCAGCTTCTTTAAAAGTGAAAGATATAGCACTGAGTCCTTTGTGGGAACATCATGAGAACAAAATAAGATGACTAAAAACAGTATATAGCACATTGTTAGCACCCAAAAAACAGCCATTTTGTCAAACCAAATAGGCTGAAGTATATTTTACTGTCATGAAGATAGGTGTGTGTGGTCTCCCCCATCCATATTCTATTTTCCAGTGGTCTTGTTGACACTCATGTAGGGTCCTAGATCTTAGTACATTTGTGCATGGAGACAATGAAATCTGCCTGCATCCTCTGCTCAACGTGTATCTGTTACACACATGAGGCCTCCTTCAGGGACTTCATCTTTGACTTCTTTCTCCAATTTTGGTCTTACATCCAGAGCTTCAAACTCACTTTTTTCCCTTGGATTCATACCCTCTCTTCCAAACCAAAGGGATTGTCTTCACCTTCACCCAAACTGCTTGCACATTATACCTCTGGTCTTATCCCTTTGGCAACATGTGAAAAGTATTATGAAGTAGATAGATCCTGGAATTAAATTGCATAATTGGAGCTGGTCACATTTGTCAAATCAAACCAACCGATTATTGCCTCAGTAGCCCCTGCAGAAAGTATTTCCCACTTCTTATGAAGATTGGGTTAGGAAGGGATTCCTTGTGGATAATTTATATCAGAGCATAGAATGGCAGAGCTATAGCATAAATGTAGCTCCAGGAAGCATCTCAATAGTGGGAGGAGACATAGAAGTTAGAAGCACAGGCCGACTTAAATTTGTACCTCATCTTCATTGTTTACCAGTAATGTGATGCTACCTTGAGTGATTTGACCTGTAAGAGGGACTTGCTCAGCTAACAAATGGGTAATTGCGGTCTCTACTAAATAGAGTGATTGTAAGGATTAAAGGAGACGTAATCTTGCTCAGTGAATGCCAGCTATTACTAAGGCAAGACACTGGTCTTGGTTATATATTATATCTTTCTGAAATAGAGGCCGCCTGTTCTGTGCCCTAAAATATGACACTGGTCAGGGACTATTCTTCACATACTAACAAAACAACAGGGGTACTTTTTTGGTGATTGTAGTGGTGGTGATGAGGGTTGTTAGGTATATAGTATGGGCGCCCCCCACCACCACCACCAAAGGCAGAGTTTCATGACGCTGGAACTGAGCTCGTGAAAATCCCTCATGATTCAAACATGGGGCAAAAACACTGCTTTCCTTCTTTGATGTGAAGGAGTGAAATGAGCTTTGAGAAGCAGAGATGGAGGATAATGGAGAGCAGAAAAAAAGACAGCCTGTCAGACCAACGAGCTAATTTGCCTAGTTAAGTCAAAGTTCTGCTGACTGCAAAGTAGATCTGCCATGGCCCTAATGAAAGGACGTTCTGTTTTGTAGATGTGGGAGAGGAAAAAGAATTTTGCAAAAGACCTACCTCAAGTCTACCAAGGAGCGGCAGGTGTTGAAAGCTGCAAAATCTGACAGCAATCAAAGTGAAAGCTAACTTAATCACATTGAGGGGATGACTCCATGAACTTCATAATAAAGAATTATTTCATAATCTCCACCAACTTCCCCTGGCTGCATGTCAAGCTGTGTGTGCAGAAGAGAACTGTCTAGGTCACCCTTTCATTACTGCAAAGGGAGCCAGTGGTAGGTGGAGGAGAAGCAAAAATTGACTGGCATTTTATTACATAAGATCTATGCCAAATCTAGCTGTGATTATGCAGTGCTGTCCCAGGTTCTGTCCATTTCACAATAGTTTTCACATGCTGCTATATTTAAAAATTCAAGTTTTTCAGTTGGATGAATATGTTTTTTGCTACCATACCTAGTAAGATCTCAAAGGTTGCCCATGTGACCTGTGGGGTTTGGAAGCAAGACAAGTGGATACTTTATGTTTGGTAAAATTTACGTGTAAACTCATCTAAACACAGTTCTAATTGACTTTATGGAATTTGCAGCCTGGACGTTGGTTTCTACTTTTCTTACCTCCAGCTAGCCTATTTCTTTTCATTCCTACTCCTAAAGTAAAATATGGTTCTATCTGTATTATTAGAATCACCCCAAAACTACTCTCTTCAGCTAACTTCACAGTTCAGATACTTATTTCCATAGGTTCTAAGCCTGTCCTCTTTTGAATATCACACAAGATCTCTTTGTATATTATATCCACATTTTACCATTTTAAGTTAGGATGCCTTCAGCTGCAAGTAATAAAAATCACAATTATCAACCATTTAAACTGTAAAGACATTTATAACCTCACTTAGAATGAAATTCAGAGGTGGGTGGTTCTGGGCTTATTTCAGCAGCTCAACCATGTCTTCAGGCTTGTCACTTCTTGGACCCAAGAGGGATTGCTGCTGCTCCTGGCATCTTGTCCTTTTATAAATGTATGGAAAGATAGAAAGGAAAGTTATTCCTTCTTGTGCATCTCTCTTAATAAGTAGAGGAAAAATAAAGATGAAAACCTTTCCTGAAGTCATTGAGTAGACTTTCCCTGAGATCTATTTTCCAGGACTGGGTAAGTAGCCATTGTAATTGTCTGATTAGTGACCTCTAAAAGATACTTCTTTGCCCAAACCTCTGGAACCTATGAATCTTAGCCTATTTGGAAAAAAAAAATATCTTTGCAAGCTCTGTAATTAAGCTAAGCATCTTGAGTTTAAGAGATCATCCTTCTTTATCCAGGTGAGGAGGGCTAAATTCAATGGCAAGTGATGGGAGTGGTGGTGATTACAGAAGCATACAGAGGAAGAGGAAGAGTAGGCAATGTGACCATAGAAGGGATTGAAAATAGAGAGATGCTGTTAATGGTCAAGGAATGTCCATAGCTATTGAATTTAGAAGAGGCAAAGAACAAATTTTGCCTTAGAGCCATGAGATGGAGGGCAGCCTTGTTATCAACCTTGATTTCAGACTTCTGACCCCCAGAAGTGTGAGAAAATAAATCTCTGTAGTTTGTTTGTTTGTCCTAATAAGACTACTTTTTTAGAGAAGTTTTAGGTTCACAGCAAAATGTGCAGAGTTCCCATACATCCTTCAGGTCCACACATGCATAGCTACCCCATCCCATTATCAACATCCTATACCAGAGTGGTACATTATTTGTTACAATCAATGAAACTACATTGACACATCATTATTACTCAAAATCTATAGTTTACATTAGGGTTCATTCTTGGTTGAACGTTCTATGGGTTTTGACAAATGTTTAAGAATATATATCCACCTTTGTAGTATCATACAGAATAAAAATCCTCTGTGTTCCCCCTTTCATCACTTTCTCCCCTAGAACCCTTGAAGCCACTGATCTTTTTACTGTCTCCATAGTTTTACCTTTTCCAGAATGTCATATAGTTAGAATCATACACTATTCTATTCATCAGAATCAATAGTTTATGTATAGTGTGTGTGTGTGTGTGTGTGTGTGTGTGTGTGTGTGTGTATAGAAAAAGATTTATTATAAGGAATTGGCTCACCTGATTATAGAACTAGCAAATCCCAACAGCTGCAGAGTGAGTTAGCAAGCTAACCCAGGGGATCCACTGGTTCAGATCCAGTCCAAAGGCTGGAAGGCTCAAGGACTCAAGACCCAGGAATAGCCGACATTTCCAGTTTGAGTCTGAAGGAAGGGAAAATGTCAATGTCCCAGTTCAAAGGCCATCAGGCAAAGGGAATTCTTAGTCAAGGGAGAGTCAGCCTGTGTTCTACTCAGGCCTTTGACTGACTGGATGAGGCCCACCCACACTCTGGAGGTCAATTTCCTTCACCCAGTCTACTGATTTAAATGTTAGTTTTATCCAAAAACATCCTCACAGTTATAACCAGAATAATGTTTGTCCAAATATCTGGGTGCTTTTGGGCCCAGTTAAGTCCACACACAAAATTAATCATCACAAGTATATAGTCTTTTCAGACTGGCTTCTTTTACTTAGCTATAATGCATTTAAGTTTCCCCCATGTCTTTTCATGGCTTAATAGCCCAATTTTTTTTTTTTTTTTTTAGTGCTGAATTAAATTCCATTGTCTGGATATACCATATTCATTCAACTACTGTAGGACATCTTGGTTGTTTCCAATTTTGGGCAATTATATATAAAGTAGCTATAAACATCTGTGTGAAGGTTTTTGTGCGGACAAGTGTTTTCATCTGGGTAAATACCAAGGAGTGAGATTATTGGATGAAATAATAAAAATATGTTTAATTATGTAAGAACATTTTCTACTGTTTTCAGTCACTAAATTTGTGCTAATTTGCAGCTTTAGGAAACTGATACAACCATCCCTATTTGCAATGAAAGAAAAATTTGTTTCCACTATTTTGATCTTAATAGAGGAAATGGGGTCAACCTATAATGAAGAAAAGTTTTGAAAATTGTCCTTGGCTAGGGAACCAACATGTTTGAAACACCTAATTCTCTAAAATGCTGGAAAGGTGGAGCTGCAGGGCTTTTAACTACTCGAATTTTCCCTGATATTACTGTAGCTTTACTCTACCTTCAGAGGCCAGAGTCCTTTAATTAAATGAATAATAACCAATACTTTCATAACTATATAGTATAGATTTATAGAAAGTATTATTTTTCTGCATTAATTCCTTAGCTCCTAAAAACAGTTCTGAGAGGAAAACATAACTACTGTGCTCAATTGGTAGAGACCAGTAGAGTGCAGTACGTAGAAACACAGACTGTGAACACTAGCTTTAAGGCTTGTTATCTGGCAAAACCCAGACCATGCCACTTAACCTCGCTGAGCCTCAGTTTATCATCTATAAAGTGGGTCTACTACTAATTCCAACCTCATCGCTGTAAATATTAAACTAGATTATAAGTATATGTGGGTTGGGACATGATAAGCAAGCAATGAATGTTAATGCAATCTATATTTATTACTGTAATAATAACTAAGAAAGATTAAATTACTTTCTCAGGATCAAATAGTTGTAAATGGCAGTTTTTCTGGCTCCAAATCCATTTATCATGCTGTCCTTTATATAAGGAGAGTAGAATATGTTTAAATCTTTGTAAAATTGAAATCTTTGTCTTAAATGGTGTCAAGAGGAAACTCATTGCATGATATGCATGAAAAGAATGTGGATCGGTACTCAGGACTGAGTAAGGCTCTGGTGTGAGTTTCCATGTACAGTTATGTATATTCCATGAAAACAATGTCATTTTGATATAGTTTGTAAAAAAAAATTAGAAATTGGCCTGGGACGAGTCAGAGCATGTGTTGTTTTATTTTCTTTCCCCAAAGACATTTAATATTTTGGGCAAAAGACTAGGAAAAGATTGTGCAAATAAATTATAGTTGTGGAAAACACATGAACATGTTTAAATACATATGCCTATCCATATGTACATAATTATAGATTTATTTTAGTTTTATTTTCAGAACTGCAAGCGCTATCATTTTACAAATACCATGGAGATCCACCATGGTGACATTTAGGAAGACAAAAGTAACATATGCTGAGGCATTGCGCTCTGTGCTTTTCATACACTTATTCTTTTAACCCTTACACTAGTTCTGCAATATACTTACTGTTACTCATTTAATGAATGGGGACACGGAGGTTCATAGAACTCTTGTGATTTTTCCCTAAGTTATTCAGGTCTTAACGACAGAGTAAAGGCAGACTCAGGTCTGTCTCGATTTAAATCTTATAGGACTTTGGGGGGCCTGGGTGATTCAGTCGGTTGAGCGTCCGACTCTTGGTTTCAGCTAAGGTCATGTTCTCAGGATCATGAGATCCAGCCCTGAGTTGGGCTCTGTGCTCAGTGGGGAGTCTGCTTGAGATTCTCTCCCTTTGCCCCTCCCCCCACTCATGCTCTCCCTTCCCCCCAAATAAATAAATAAATCTTTATAATTCTTATAGTATGTTGACAATACCATTTTCCTTGGAAAGAAATGTGGATGTTTTGTTTAACAAAATTATGCTGTATAATACCTTAGTTAAAATGGAATGAAGATGAAGACAGATGAAGCAAAGACCAGAAAAAGCTCATTACTCTACAAAGCCGTACTTTCTCATTCCTGAGCTGAAGTCAACCCTGCAAGTTTCACTTAGCAGTGAAGGTTTCAGGTAATGGGCCAGTAGTGAATCTGGGCTTTGTTTCTGGACAGTGGCCACAGGGAGACTTGCTGGAATTTTTCCAGTATTTTATGCCAATTTAAACAAACTAATGAACTCTGGAGGTTTAGAAGAGTATTCCATGGATCTGAAAGCAGAGACGGAAAACCCACAATGCTAAAGAAAAATACTTTAGAGAAATCAAAGTGAAAATATTAAAAACTAAATTTTCTACTCTTCTGTAGGATAGATCCTGCCTTCCAAAAGGGGAAAGAAGGGAATCTGTAGGATTAGATGACATATAGAGCTGGGAGGACCTACAAAAAGCTCTTATCATATACAAATTATCTAATTTATTATTTTGACTACTTATTTTATGAATGTTGAAATATAATTATCAGATAATCATTAACACAAAAATGAAATCAGGTAATCATTAACACAAAGAAGTAAGACGTAGACTAGAAAAATGACATCCCTTTGTCCAGATAAGTTCAATGATTTATTTCAAACCCCAAATTATCATAATACAGAAGAAAATTAGTTGCACTGATTAGTCCTTTAATATAGTGATTTGCTTATTGTTTTAGTGAGTTTAATTATCACTTTCTAGAGACCTAAGTATATCTGAATTAAAGTATCTTTTAAAAAGTGAAATTAATTAGAAAGCAGACACACACATATGCACAGAAAGTTAATGGAGCTAAAATAGCTGATACTCAATTGATATTATGTTCTTCCAAAGAATAATTATAATGAACTAAGTCCTGATGGGACACATAAAAATCTGCCCATAAATTGATTAAGGCTGGTGCTGGAGTAAAGAGTATAAAAAATATAGACATTTAAAAATATTTTCTAAAATGCCTGAGGAATTTTAGGTTTCAAGTATGCAGATTCTCAACTCTTGTTTCTAGAATTGTTCTCTCAAATGTCAATGTGCCTATGAACCTCCTGTAGATCTTATTAAAATATAGTTTCTGATTCAGTGGGTTTTGAGATGGGGCCAAGATTCTGCATTGTAAACAAGCTCCCAGGTTAACACCAGTGCTGCTGGTCTCTGTCACAGAGTGACCAACCTACCCAGTTTGCCTGAAACCGAAGCCTTTTCCTGTGACATGGGATTTTTTAGCTAAACTTGAGACAGCCATGTGCAAACTGAGATGTTTAGTTATCTTAGGACATTTTGGATAAAATGGTGTAGATCATACCTGAAATTCAACAGAAGAATTTCTGATCATGCTCAGATTTGTTTATAAATGAGAGCAACAGGCATACCTATAGGCTTACATGACATTGCATTAAAATTCTTCTATCTTTGAAGAAATATATAAATATTTAATTTATATACAATTTGGATAAATGTGGACACTCTGATTTAGGTCCAATTTTATTGCTAAGTGAAAGAGCCCATCTGGGAAAGGCTACACATTCTAATGTGTATGATTCTAACTATGTGACATTCTAGAATACGTGAAACTATGAAGACAATAAAAAGATCAGGGGTTGGGGGTCAAGGGAATATATGAAAATACTCCGTGTAATATTTAATGATGGATACACGTTATTATATGTTTGCCCCAATCTATAAAATATAGAACACCAAGAATGAACTATAGTGTAAATTACGAACTTTAGGTGATTATGATGTGTCAGTGTAGGTTCATCAATTGTAATAAATATACCACTCTGGTGGGGGATGTTGATAATGGGGAAGGTTATGCAAATATGGAGGCAGGGGCATATGGGAAATCTCTGTGCCTTCCCCCCAGTTTTGCACCGAACCTTAAGCTGCTCTAAAATATAGTCTTATTCTTTTTTAAAATATAGTCTTAATCTTAAAAATTATATAAGTGCATATGAAAAGATCAATAACTGTTATGCTGTGGCAAGATTGAGTCCAGTCAGGTTTAGCCTTAGGCCCACAGAGAGGGTGGAGTGCTTGGGTCTAATGAGATGGATACCAGAGGTTCAGGATAGTGCAGCTTTGCATTTTCATTCTCTTCTGAATGAATGATGCCTGAAATGTGATCTACAAGTCTATTAGTTATTTATCACTGCAAAATGGATTACTGGGAAATTTGGCAGGTTAAGACAACACACATTTGTTATCTCATAGTTTCTATGGGTCGGGAGTCCAGGTACAGCCTAGCTGGGTAATTAGGCTTGAAGTCTCTCACAAGGCTACAACCAAGATACCATTTGGAAGTGTAGTCATCTTTCAAAACACAATAGAAGAGTATTTGCTTCCATAGCTCATGTGGCTCCTGTCAGGCCTTGGGTCCTCATTGGTTCTTGGCCCTGGTGGATGTGAATTCCGTGCCACATGGGAATCTCCATAAAGTAGCTTACAACATGGTAGCTGGCTTTCCTCACAGCAAGTGAGGAAAAGAGAAAGAGACAGGACAAGCTGAAGCCAGAGTTTCTTTTGTAACCTAATCTCAGAAGTAACCTCCCATAACTTTTGCCATGTTCTGTTCATTACATCAGCCTATACCAAAGGGAGGGGATTACACATGGACATGAATATCAGAAGATAAGAATTATTGGAAGCCATCTTGGAAGCTGCTTATGACAAAAAAAGAGGGAGCTTTTAAGATAACAGTTAGAAATAAGGCTTAAAATAAGGTCCCTGGCAGGACGAACCTTGGCACTTAATTGTTCTGCAAGGTCCACTGTAATTATCACCTGAGCTATAAAACTTTTCTTGACCTCTCTGCCTTTCACCACAAAAGAAAAAGTCAGTCATTCTCTTTATTCTTTATAGTGCTTCATGCCAACTCTATCCTGCCTGTTACCTAGTACATTGGATTGCAATTATTTGTTGGCATGACTGTCTCTCCCCCAAGTAGGTCAGAGGTTCATGAGGTCAAGAGCTGTTACTTGTTCCCTGAGTATTTGTTAGACTAACTGAAGCTATGACTTCCTCATCGTGAGTGGTCCTTGGAAAACAGAGTGAAGATGAGTGCCTAAAGTTTAAGTGGGACAAGGTAGACTTAGATGAAGAAACACAACATTCAAGTAGCTGATGGCACTATCTGATCCAGTGCTGGCTGTCTTCCATTTGCTTCTCAGATCCAGTCTCCACACTTCTCCCTCCCTCCTCTGTGTTCCAGGAGCCTAAACCTAAGAGACAATAGCCTGGGCTCCTTAACCTCTAGCTTCCAGCTTTGCTTTGCCAAAAGGAGGCACCAACAGGAGACTGGAAATAAGGAGACAGTGAGGGGGGATATTCATTTCCTTGGTTGGTTCCTTGCCAGTTCTCCAAGGGTTGCCTGTGTCCTTCTACCAAAACCCAGGCTCCTGCCAGGCCTCTTCCTACATACAGCTGCCCTGTCTCTGGCTCCTAGTAACTCTGCTATGCTCAGGGCTCATCCGGTCAATGGGTAGTCCCAGATCCCTTGCTCCTGATGTCTCTGAGCAAATGCACTAGATCTGTCATGCTCCCTAATCTCTACCCACATTTTTCAAATTGGTGTTTTTATTAATTTCTCTTCAAATTACGCAGTTTGAGTGAGCCATTGTTTTGTGATGGAGCTCTGACTGGCAGAATTTCCATTTCTGTAGAGGGCCAGTTTATTCTGGAATTAACTACAACAACAACAATAACAACAAAACATGAAAAACAAAGCTGATGTTGTTGGATTACATATACTCTAAAATAGTGAACAAAACAGACATGGTCCTTGGCCTCATGTTGATTATGGCCAAGTAATTATCTCTTCAATTATATCCAGGACACCTGGGTGGCTCAGTCAGTTAAGCGTCTACCTTCAGCTCAGGTCATGGTACCAGGGTCTAGGATCGAGCCCCGCATGGGGCTCTCTGCTCAGTGGGGAGCCTGCTCCTTCCCTCCCCTCTGCCTGCCACCCCCCACCCCCGCTCGTGCGTACGTGCTCTCTCTCTCTCCGTCAAATAAATAGGTAAAATTAAAAAAAAAAAAATCATATCCAGAGGTTTATGTTTGGTTGGTGGGTTTTTTAAAGAATTGGTTTTTAAATACCATTAGTAAGACTGAATAATAATAATATAAAAAAAACCCCACCTCTTTAAACTGCAGACCAATTCTTTCAGACTAAAGGAAAGGGAGGAGGGGAGGTTTGTTGTTACCAATGACTAGTAACAGCAAATACCACAAGTGGCAAATAGTCAATTTACTACATCACAGGGAGGAAAGTAAGAAAACAGACTAAAAGCCAGCCTAGAAAATTATGTGTAGGTATAGAGTGACATGTACAGTTGTACATGTCAGACAACTGACATATACAGTTGAATGTAAGTATAATAACTAAAAGTTATTGAGCACTAAGTGCCAGCCCCTACTCTAAGTCCTTTATGTGTTTCATTTTCCTTTATCTTCACAAAATATTCTACAGTAGGCACATATTACCCCAGCTTTAAAGGTGGGGAAATTGAGGCACAGAGAAATTAAGAAGCCTGATCAAGTAGTCAGGGTGTGGGGGATCTGTGTATAAACCTATGATCCATTCTCTTAACCATGACTCAATTAAGGGTAAAGGAAAACACTGAATGACCAAATGTGGAGCACCAGGTACTAACCTGTTCAAAAATACTTGATCATATAGTCCAGAAATAGTTTAGGGTGAAAGGTCTTTAGAAAGCTTTTAGGCATCAACCATAAACCAAAGGTGTTTATTCATTGAAGACAAGAGGTAGAAAACAGGACCTACATTTTTCCCCCAATGCTTCAATTCTGTCCTTAGATTCGTAAGAGTTTATGCCAACTCTTGATGTCAAGAGCCCACACTGCATTTGAGAATCAGGATTTCTCTTTTTTTGACTCTACTCACTGTCAGGGTAAAACACGTGGAAAAAAAATTGGCTCCAATTTGCTTTTCTTCAATTATTTACCTTAATTTCAGGCCTGACAATCATTCATCAGCAGCGCTGGGTCCACCCTGCCACACCAAGGCCTCAGGAAACAATTTCCTCCGGTGCAATTCCAAATCGGCTCAGGGACCATTCAACACCTTGCCCACGGAAGGACTGTGGGGGAGCTTCTTGATCTCAGCCCCTTTAGGATTTGCACATTTTGTTTTCATTCACATCACTCATGGCCAGGAGTAAAGCCATTTTATTTACTCCTTCCCACGAGTGCAGACCTCACATTTTGTTTCACCTTATGGTAGCGAGCGGGGGGGGGAGTTTTGTTAACACGGAGCAAGTAGGGGTTGCCTCTTGTCCACCAGGGCTATCACCAAATTCCTGTTTATGAAGAGTTTAGAACCATTTTTTTCTTTCATGATACCAAGGGATTAATAACAAGAAATTGGCAAGAAATTGCAGTCTGCAAGCTGCAACCAATATGATTTGATATAATCCAGATGTGCAACTCTCCCTCCCCTATCCTATGCCCCCCACATATAGGTGTGTGACCTCAGTGAAGGCAGGCCTGGCAATTACATTTATATGGAGACATATAGACTCTGGTTCCTTCACCCCTCCTTTTCCTACTTTGAGGGAAAGAGTGATTTGGAATGTATTTTTACACTTACTAAAAAGGATGTGGAAATAAAACTTTAATTACTGGAAAAGCTATTCAGATGAAAGTATATTTTATTCTTCCAGAGACACGAGTTTTTCAAGACAGAACTAGACCTCGTCAGTTGCCACAAACCCAGAAGCAATGGAAACCTCACAAACTGGGCAGAGTCCCTGCCTGCCCGTTACAGTGTGGTCAGTTCGATTAAGGGATGGAATGTTCTAAGACATGGCTCATCTGTCTGACAGTTTGGACCTAACTGGGCTACAGAAATTTTTTTTCCCAATTGCCCAGCTCCTGTTACCATGGCTGCACAACAAATCACCCTAAAACTTATTGGCTTAAGACAGTAATGATCACTTGTTATCTCTCACAACTTTGTGGGTTAGGAATCTAGGAGCAGTCTATATGGACCTTCTGATTTGGGATCTCTAATGAGGTTGTAATTAGACAGTGGCTGGGGTTGGTATCATACAAAGGGCTTCTCACTCACGTGAGTGAGATTAGAGGCTAGCACAGCTGGGGCACCTTGAGCATCTCTCTTCACATATTCTCTCAGAATGGGGGCTTGAGTGTAGCTGGACTTTCTACATGTTGACTTAATGCTCTGAGGGCACAGGTCCCAAGAGAGACAGAGCCAGGTGAGGAAGACAGAATGTCACTTCTGCTATGCACTGTTTCTTGAGGCAGTTGCCATGGGCCATCCAGGTGTGAGGGGTGGGGGGAGGGCATAAACCCTGCTTCTTGTTGGAGGTCTATCAATATCACACTGCAAGAGGAACCTATGTGATGATTATCTTTGAAATATACAATCTGCCACAACCTCCAGAAGCTTTATACATGAAAAAATAACGTCCTGCTCATGATAGCTGCTTCTTGATAGCTGAAAGTAGAGCCAATTGGCTGACGAAGGACTTCTTAAATCAGTTAGAAATAAAGTTTTAGATACTCAGTTTTTGGAATGCAGGGCCAGTCTAATTGGGAGCCTATAGCATCAAGCTCACCTCCCATTGAGGGATCTGTGAACTTGCATGGTCATGTAAGGATCATGGTTATAATAAAAATAGGAAATAAATTAATATTTTGAGCATTTACTATGTGCTAGTCACTGCCATATATTATTTACCTAGTTATGATAATCATTAATCGAACAAATATTTATTAAATGGCTCTAATGTATCAACACTGATATTGCTGTGGAAAAGATAATTAAGACTGACTCTGTTCAATTTCCTAGAAGTGAAATGACAGGAACTCGGATTCTAAACTCCATGCTCTTTCTACCAATCAGCTTTATTTGTATGGATTTTACAAAATAACAAGATGCAAACTTACAGTTTCTTACATGAGTTTGGAAAAGTGATTGGTCAGAAAAGATTGGCACTCAGAGATAGTTAGCATTTTTTTCTCTAGACCTTTGGAGTGGAACTTGAAACAAGAACTAGAAGAAAAGGTAGATATGCAGGAAAGAGGACAGGCAAGGAGAACAGCATAAGCAAAGGAACAAACACAAGTGTGCTTGTGGTGTGGTCGAAGAACAAAGGGTAAATACCAAGTGATTTTTTGAGTGTGATATCAACATTTTTTTCAAAGCAAAAATCACATTATTTCTCATCAAAAAATGGCATTCTTGTTTTAATTTATTTGGTAGGAACAAGTACTTAAGTCATTAGGAAAGACAGATACAGCCATTCCCTTAGAAAACAAAACTAAAGAATATCATGATATTCTTTAACAAGCCTTGAAAAGTGCTTACCTTTACGTTTCTCTCATGTCTTAGTTTTCACAGTGATATCTGTTACTTGACATCTATCATTTATTTAAAGCACACATAAAAGAATGAAGAGTAAGTAGAGAAATAGTAGGAGTTGCTTTTTTTCTATTTTGTCTTCATGTGAACACTGGGACTTAATTTCTATAAGGACAAGAAAAATCTCTGCAAAAATTTTGGATAAAACTGAATAGTCATAGTAATAATATTGATTGTTTATTAAGAGTCTATGTTATGTCAGGTTCTTTGCATAAAATAACTCAATTTTAAACTGTACCCGGGTGGCTCAGTCAGTTAAACATCTGCTTTTGGCCTGGGTTATGATCTCAGGGTCCTGGGATTGAGTCCCGCATCGGGCTCCCTGCTCAGCAGGGAATTTGCTTCTCCCTCACCCTCTGCTCCTTCCCCCTGCTCGTGCTCTCCCTCTCTCTCATGCTTTTTCTCTCAAATAAATAAAATCTTAAAAAATAATAATAAACTGTTAACTGTATAAACTAGCTATCATAATTCCCTTTCATAGGTAAGAAAACTAAAGTACAAAGAAGTCAAACAGGCTGCCCAAAGCATGAGTTGGGATATTCCAAAGGCAGTGTTTGAAACTGAGTCTATTGGCTCAGGCCAAGACTGTTTCAATATGGGAGAGTTGAGGTTTTGAGTCATTGCCCCAGTAGGGAGGTACTTTCCACTGATGCAGCCAACTACTACCTGCTGGCTTACACCAGTCCTTACCCCAGTGGTCCTGGCTTTTCCCTTTACTAGCTATTTAGATTTGGAAAAGTCAGCTAACTTCTCTGTGACAAAGTTTATCTTATTAAAATTAAATGAGCTAATTCTTATGAAACAATTATAAAAATAGGTGCCCTATACTAAGTGATTAATAAAGATGCTACTATTACTCCTCCTCCTCCTCCTCTCACTATAGTAACACTGCCTTACAATTACTACGCATTTACAAAATAACTGGTTTGTATTAGAGGTACAGCTTGGTCTAGGAGAAAATAAGAAACTTCTCAGGAAAATTAAGTTTGGCGTCATTAACAAATTGATCTAGTCAATGGACTATAGCACTGTAGCTACCCTTTAGCACCAGCTCTTAAAAGAGCAGACTCTGTAGAAAATAACAGTCTATAGAATTTGTAGCCCCTAGTTGCAGTCCTATCATATAATGGGTTGATTATCCTTTGGACCAGCCATGATTCTTCATAATGCATCTCTCTTTTTGACCATTTGAGTCAATTTAAAGAAAGTTGATTTGGCAGAGGTTGATTTATTGGTACACAATAAGAAAAAGAAAATTTGACTGGAAAAAGGGAAAATCCCTAAGAGGTTTATCTTAAGTATAGAGAATTACAATTATAACTAAGAGGAAACTGATTTAGACATCGCCTCTTGTCCAATTAGGGTTGCCAGACAACACACAGGACATGCAGTTAAATTTGAATTTCAGATAAGCAACAAATAATTTTTTAGTATAATGTCCCAAATATTTTATGAGATTTATTTACAGTTTTAAAAAAGTTTTTTTTATTCTGAAATTCAAGTTTAACTGGGCATCCTATGTTTTTATTTGTTAAATCTGGCAATCCTACTTAAAATGATGACAATTAGTCATTGCCTGATGGACTCAGGCATTTTCACACTTTCCAATTGCACTTTGGAGTTTGAGGCAGTAAGTGACGTCAGGTTTTGGAAGTATGGAACCCCAGGCTGAGTGTGATGCCAAATGAACATTCATAATGAAGAGTACATAGTGGGTCCCACCCCTTTTCCTCTTGTACTCTCTAGTATATATCCTGTGTTTCCACTGAAATCCAAAACTTCCTGAACTTTCTTCTCTCACTCATCTTTTTTCTCTTTTCCTGGAATATCTTGCCCATTATGTTCTACTCATCAAATTCTTAAATATCCTTTACAGCCAACCTATTAGAAATTCCTGATTGCTCACCTGTCCCATGGCATAGAACTGTGACACCAAGGGCATGTTTTTAATTGTGGAATGTTAGCAGAAGTGAAGTATTTTATTTCTGGGCCAAGGTGATCAAGATTCAGGTGTACCTTCCCCTCGCTATTCTCCCTTTTGCCATTTAGATACTGATAAGCATAAATATTTTGGAAGCCTTGTGTTGTAGATGAAGGAACCACACGATGGAAGGATTCTAGGTTTCTGAGGTTTCTAGGTTTTTGAGGAAAGATACCTGATGATTAGAAACATGTATTTGGAAAACAAACAAATAAACATGTAATTGGAATGCTACAGAACTGAGAAAGAACTTCTATTTTTTTTGTATTTTGTTATTTTTTAATGTTATCTTAAATAATATAGCTCATAATGAATTGTACCTTATTCTATGAAGCTTTTATCCATGAATTAGTTAAGATTATCATCAAAAACTAAATAAAAATATAGGTGTCACAGATTTTGCACTTGAAGAATTCACTTTCCAGTAGGAAAAATAGGCATGTAACAATAATGAAAGGTAAGATTTGTTGAGACCTATATGTCACATACTCTGATAGCCACTTTATCAGTATTATTTCATTTAATCCTCATAACAAATCTGTTAGATATTATTATTGTTATTATTATTATTCCCATTCTCCTGACAAGGGCACTATATAATAAGAAGAAAAATTTCTTAACATCTTTGAGCCAAACATTCAAAGACATTGAGAAAGGCGCTGAAAGTCAGACAATTAGACGTGGAAATCAGGTTTAAGTCCATGCAATCTGACTATGGAGTCTAAATGCTAAATCAATACTGACATTAAGCATGATAAGTGTTATTGAATAGTAAAGTAAGGACACAAAGGACTAGCTAGTTTTATTGGGACATGGGTATCCAGAAAGATTTTTTTGAAGGAGGTGATTCTTGAACTGATTCTGAAGGAATGGAAGATTATAGAATCATAAAGGCCGTAAGTGTCTTGCTAAGGAGCATGTATCTATCCAAAAGATGGCAAGGAGCCATTGAAGAGCTGAAAAGAGTAGTGACAGGGTAAGCGTCACATTCTTCCCAGGCTTCTCTAATTTTTTTTTTTTCCAGAAAATACCCAAACCTGTGCTTCAATGTCAAACAGTTAGTTTTTAGGGCACTGAAGGAAGTGAATTCCTTGATGTAGACTTTTCTGGAAGGAAACTACTTGTTCTGAACTCTTTGTGCTTTTTTTGTTGTTGTTGCTTCCTTTTTGATGTTGGCTCTCTGAGAAAACATTCCAAAATGTCACCATGTCCATAGCCAAATCAGACCTATGATGAGAACAGCATGCTATATTAGTACTAGAAAAACAAGGTTGTAAACTCTGCTTCAGACACTTCATGTTGCCCTTGGCTCTAGCTGGGGAAAAAGACTTGAAGCAGGCATATGAACTATACAAGTACAAATGTTGCTTCAAAAAGAACAGTGATTGGGTAGCACAGTTAGACCTGAAATAAATATCAAGATTGGTTCCCATAAGAGTGTCTGACACACAGTAGGCCCTCAACAAATACACATGGAATGAATTAAGACTAAGAAATACCTTTTCCTTACAGCTGTATTGGTACCAAAGGATATGGATTGCTCAGTACATTCTCCTTAACTGTGTGTTTCAGGTTGAGGAAAATTAGGTAGCCAAAAGCAAGGCAGGACTTTTATCTGCTTATCCAGAATTAGCCTTCTAACTGTCTCATCCACTAAACATGAAATTAAAAATAAAACCCAAATGGTCTCCATTTGGCAAAAGGTTAACAATTTTATCTTGTAAAAGAGGTTACAGCATTCACAGTTGGCCAAAACTGTAAAGGTTACCTGAGTAGGTTCGTTATACAACATGGTACTAATAAAACCAGGATTCAGGGCTTGTTCACTGTATGGGCCATTTGGTTTTTCTGTGCTGGGCACATTGTAGGCATTCAATAAATGCTTGTTTCCCAAAACAATAAAAGAGAGAGAACCATGTGGTGTTCGAATAAGACCACCAATTTAATATACTTGACTGTGTAATTTCTCCATAGCAGGCAATTAAGGATAAGAGAAATGAACAGTGCATTGTAGGTGACATTGATGTCATACAGGTAAGGAGCATTCAAATGTTAAGTTGGCCATTTATTTGAGTGTGACATTAAGCAAGTTGCTTGGCCTTTCTGCATCCTTTTCCCTCTGGAAAACGTAAATAATTTTACCCATATCGTAATGTCCTCTGGATTAAATTAGCCAAAATAAGTAGAGACTTGTTGAATGCTTTTCAGATAAGGGGTAGTTGGTTAGAGGGCACTGATCTCTAAGGACAAGGCTGATAATCCTCAAGTGCTCACCAATTAGACCGCATGGGTGATTCATGGCAGCACCCATTCTGATTGGTTAGTTCCATTATGTACTATTGCTAAATATTTTGCCTCTCACCTCTGCCTAAAGAAATCATTGTAATAAATCAATACATGTAATTATGATCTCAAGTCATCAAGGAAAGTGTAGAGTTACATTCCAAATGTCCTAAGAAGTAGGTAATACTCTTAAAGAAAGACTGTGATCTTCCCCGAATAAAATTTTTTTCTGCAGATCAAGTCGTTAGTCATGATTTATGTGGACAATTCACTTGCTAGAATACTGAAATCCCCGATGAGGCTAGATTAACGAAATGTTCTGGTAGTAGCTATGCCTCATTTACTTTTGGAGAAATGTGCTCACAGGAAAGGCATGGGTTCAGATAAAATGAAGCCTTGTAAATAGGAGTGTTTTGTTGAGATGAACTAAGCATTGACAAGCCAAGGCAAAGGCTCATGAAAACAGGACTGGGGTATGGCCTTCAGACAGTGGCTTTGCCTAAAGAGCAATGCCAGCCAGGTCTTATGTAACAGAGGGCCTCTTGAACTCCAGCAGGAAACCCTATGTCCAGACGACACCCTCTTTCCAGACACTGCCAGGTAACAGCCTGACTGCCTCCTTTCTTCTCCCTTCCCAATGAAAGAGAGACCCAGAGCAGATTTTTCCCTCACAGCCTGAATTCATTAGATTTTTTTTCTCCCAACCATGCTGCGGAGGTTGAATTGCCCTCATTCATAAGTTGACTCCAGACCAAGAGAAAGAGACAGCAAGCTCCAGCTATTGCACCTAATAAAATGTGTCCACTGGAAATCACGAGTGAAAATTGGATGAACGATCCTAAATAACAAGGGTCCTCAGAAACCCACACTGGAATACCAACACTTTTTATAGGTTTGGGGGGTATAAAGATGGTTTGGGCTTAGCATTAAAAAAAAAAAAAAAACCTTCTTCACCCTTGATCATCATTTTATTCCTGGTTCCAAATGACTCTCAAGAGTTTCTTCCCCCCAGACAGAACCCTTGCTCTTTAAGGAAGAAAGGGGATTGGGCTTAAAGGTAGATGAGAGCAAAGGGATTGAGAATCGAATTGGTCTCAGCCAGAGCCCCTGCTCCCTTCTTCTCTGAACATTCTCTTCTCAGGACTGCTCACTAGCACTGCTCATAATTATCTTCTGTCATGATGCTATTGCTTTTGGCAATAAACACTTAGAACATTGCTACTGGTTTTTGCCAAGACAGCATGTCCCACTCAGATTTATGATCTAAAAGATGCAAGACTAGCTTTCACACCATAGTTCATTCCATAAAAGAAAGTGATTATATAAAAAGTCACCTCTTTCACTATGTCCCTCCCCACTTTTCCCCAGATCCAAGACAAGCTGCAGAATATACAATTGGAAATGGGAAGGCTTTATATGGTGAAAAGAGCAGAGACTTAATGGGATATGAGTTTGAAATCTGATTTGAGGTCTATTTCTCCTTTCAGAATATACCTGCATTTGTTCTTCAAATAATAATTATGATAATAATAAACCAAAGGGAAAATCGTAAATTAAATAGAAATTTCCCATTAACACCTGGTCGTCCATCCCCTACTTGTGTCTTATAATACCTCTATTCATCCTCTCTTGAGTATCCATCTTATCCAAGACAACATGGCAGAGAACACAATAGGCTTTATAATCAGATGTATCTGGGTTCAAATCCACTAAACCTCTTTGAGTCTCAATCTCTCTATTTTTAGATAAGTTACTATCTGGCGTGAGAACATCTTCTTTTCTTGGTTGTTTGAGAGTTAAATATAAACCTATGCTAAAGTGTCTGGTGCGAAGCCTGGTGCTTACAAAAGTTGCTAGCTTCCTTCTTTCCTTCCCTTCAACCTTTTTATTGCCCATCACATTTTCTCTGTAAGCTTGTGTATCCTTTGATAGACCATCTTCCATTGTCCTGACCTATGCAAAAAATACTATGGGCACCACAATTTACCCCTCCCAACTTACCTGTTTCCTTTCCCAGACACTCAGAACATTGCTTTGCCTTTTGTTGTTCTGATAACCTTACTACATCCAGAGAAAACTGGATGCACTTGGTCAATGTGTTACTTCACTCAGGTGACATCCTCATTTTAACAAAAATGGAGATAATACCTTAACCCAAAGTGCTGAGGTCCTCAAATAATTTAACTTGGAAAACATTTATTGAATGCTCACTAATGCAAAGCACTGCCATGGATACAGGAAATGACAAAGGAAAAAGACCCTTACAGAATTTGTAGTCTGGTGTGTAAGACAGACACACAGAAATAATTATTAAAATGTTAGGTTCCAGGGGCGCCTGGGTGGCTCAGTCATTAAGCGCCTGCCTTCGGCTCAGGTCATGATCCCAGAGTCCTGGGATCAAGCCCCACATCGGGCTCCCTGCTCGGTGGGAAGCCTGCTTCTCCCTCTCCCACTTCCCCTGCTTGTGTTCCCTCTCTTGCCGTGTCTCTCTCTGTCAAATAAATAAAATCTTTAAAAAAAAAAATGTTAGGTTCCAGTGAGTATTAAAATAGAGGTTGAACCAAGAGTCAATCATAGGAGTATGTGAAAGAAGGAGATGAATTCCAGCTGGAGAAATATAGGAGCTTTTCTTGCAGGAGGCATATTTGAGCTGAATCCATAAGGATGGGTTTGGGGAAAGACATGAGTAGCTTGAGTGAAGAGCCAGCTGCTGAAGAATTAGTAGTGCTTTTGGAGAATAGCAAGTAGAATATGGGGGTTGTAATATAAGTTACAGGTTGGGAATGTATGGTATTATTGGAAAATAAAATCATAATGTTGAATATAAATATTTGAGGGCTCTGCTTGGCAGCTTGAGTGATCTGAGTTTTTTACTTGCAGGAGAAATCCATTGTAGATTCTAAAGCAAGAAGGGTCACAATTATACATGTTAGAGAGACCACTCTGGCAACAGATTTGTATTGGAATCAGAGAGTAGCTTGTAGCAGGCTGACTGGTTAGAAAATGGTTGCCCTAACTCGGGTCCGCGGTAATACAGCAATAGCAGTCAGAGGGTAATGAAGTGACAGAAGGAAGGAATAGATGGCAGGGACATTTAGAAGCGGAGACAATAGGGCTTGGCTTCTTTACAAAGTGCAGAGTTCCAGAGAAGGAAAAGTTGAAGATTAATCTAAGCTATTTATCCTAGAAGACTGAACATGGGGCAATGCCATCAGTGAAATGGGTAAGTGATGAGTTTGGTTTGGGGTTTATAATAGGACGAAGGGCAGGCAGACCTTTCCTGACCTCCGGCAGCTTTCAGCTCACTGGATCATAATTTCCTCATCAATAAAATAGGCATCATCACTCATGTTGTGATTATCTCACCGGGTTGCTGTAAAAATCAGGTAAGGTCATGAGTGTGGTTGTATTATTTTTAAACTGCCAAATCCATTCCCAAGTGAGGGATCAATAAAACCATTCAAATACCCTACTGTGCCCACAGAGAACTCTGTAAGTCAGCTTGGGGCTTCCCACATGTAAAACAACACCTTGACCTGTAAGAAGAGTTGTTTGGTAAAGAATCTCAAGGAAATGTTCTCTAAATATCACATTTTTATATCTGACCTAATAGTCTCTGATTTTTTACTGCCAAAGGGTTCTGGATTGATTCAGTTCCATCTAGGATTTTGACGAGAAAGGTTTTTCAAAATGAAAAAGGAGAACAAGAGAATGAATTGTTATGGAAGCCTGAAAGGTCTCCATTTTCTGCAGTTGGCTCACATATGTGACTTCAGGCTTCATGGAGCAGCCTATGGTATGAATGAGGCCAGGCACCAAAAGGGGCCTGGAATGTGAAAGTGAATTAAATTTAGCAACAAAAATGCTACAAAACCTTCTTTCCAAACTGTCAGGGGGATCCGATATGTCTACACATCTAAGTGTCACCTATATGTCTTCATAGATTTGGCAAAGGACTGCCATAATTAGAATCTCTGCATGGGTTGCTGAAACCCTGAAATTAGTAAGAGAATTGAGAGAGATCCTTCTGAGAGGATGTGATTTTGGCACCTGCTTTCTGCTGGAAATGGAAGCAGCTGAGAGAGAAAACGGCATGTGAGGAGATGCTATTCATCAGACATCTGGTTAGTGTATGGAGGCTCTTTATTTGTCTAAAGTTTAATTACTATATATATGACATTTTCTTCGCCCAGTATGGATGGATGGATGGATGGATGGATTTAGTTCATTTTTTGTTTATTTATACCCAGTCTTTCTTCTACAAGAAATTAAGGAAGCTTTAAAATTTAGTATTAAGAGTAAAGTCAATAGCAAGAAAATTGGAACAAAAGGAAAGTGTTCCCATCCAAGTACTAACCAGGCCTGACCCTGCTTAGCTTCCGAGATCAGATGAAATGGGGCGTATTCAGGGTGGAACTAGAGGGTATTATGCTAAGCGAAATAAGGCAAAAAGAGAAAGACAATTATCATATGATCTCACTGATATGTGGAATTTAAGACACAAGGCAGAGGATCACAGGGGAAGAGAGGAAAAAATGAAACAAGACAAAACCAGAGAGGGAGACAAACCATAAGAGACTCTTAATCTCAGAAAACAAACTGAGGATTGCTGGAGGGGTGGGGGGTAGGGGGATGGGGGAGCTGGGTGATGGACATTGGGGCATTGGGGAGGGTATGTGTTGTGAATTGTGTAAGACTGATGAATCACAGATGTGTACCCCTGAAACAAATAATACATTATATGTTAATAATAATTTTTAAAAAAGGAAAGTGTTATGGACCTAACATTTGTGTCCTCCCCAAATTCGTATGTTGAGGGCTAATCCCTAATGTGGTAGTTTTTTGAGGTGGCACCTTTGAGAGGTGATTAGGTCTTGAGGGTGGAGCCTTTATGAATGAGATTGGTTCCGCTATAAGAAGAGCACTAAGCAAGCACTGAGCTAGCTTGCTGTCTTTCTGCATTGTAAGAATACAAGGAGAAATCAGCAATCTGTATACTGAAAGAAGGTTTTCATCCAAACCCAACTATGCTAACACCCTGGTCTCGGGAATTCTAGCCTCCAGAAACTGTGAGCAATAAATTTCTGTTGTTAATAAGCCACCCAGACTCTGGTAATTTGTTATAGCAGCCTGAGCTAAGACAATGAGAGAAAACAAATAATAAATCTGGGAATAGTACAAAAAAACTAAACCATATGTTCTTATGAGTCGCCAGCTGGCTTTAGATTTCTTGGTAGCCAAAGTAAACATGAACGCATGCTCAATATCCATGGGTATTCAGGAGGCCCACAGCTATTTCCGGTAAGACTCAACCCAAGTTTCGGCTACAGACCCTCATAAAAGCAACACCTTGGAATACAGAGGACATCTTCATCATAAATATCACAGAACATTTCATCTGGTTGTCTTTATGATAATTTTCCTAATGAATGAGAAGCAGTTTCCTAACACTGATGTACCACAGTTTGGTGTGTATAACGATCATTTTTGAGCCAATTGACAAAATTGGAATTTGTAATACAGAAAAACGTACTGTATCAAAATTAAATTTCCTGAAGTTGATAACTATGGTATGTAAGAGGATATTGTTATCCTTATGAAATACATACTGAAGTACTTAGGAGTAAAGGGACATGATACATACAACCTAGGCTCATCTGGGGGGACAGAGAGCACAAATGATAAAGCAAATGGAGCAAAACGTTAACAGTAGGTGAATTTGGTATTCAAAGGGTATTTGGATATTCAATGTGCTATTCTTGTAACATTTCTAGAAGCTTAAAATTATTTTCAAATAAAATATTTTTCAAGTGATTAATTTTCATTGGAATTCAAATGCAAATCTCATCTAAAAAGAAATATGAAACCCAAATTAACTGACAATAATTTTAAGAGATAGGAGTACATGAAATGATAATGACTTAATGAAAGCTCCATCAGTAGAAGAAAGACCTATTGTGAGAAGCTTGTTTCCCTATGGTCCACAGCTGTAGGATAGCCATTTTGATCAATGGGGAAAACATTTGGTCAAATTTGTGTAACACTACAACATAATTCTCTAAAATCAAAGTCCAAGGAGAAACATCTGTCCCAGAGTCAAAAGACCAGCACTATTGATCATTTAGTCTTTGCTGCTGGTGATAGGCAATGATGTCAAACATGCATGTGAAGAATTTGAAATGTTTAATGTGAAAAAAGAGAGAAAAAAGTACATGTAATAGTGCATTTTTAGAAGTTATGGAAGTAATAAATACTATGTTGGTTTATAAATAAAGATTACTACTTTTCTCTCCTTGATCTCTTTGCTAAATTCAGTCAAGACTAAAATATATATAATGAAACATAAAGCAGCTGAAAAACTCCCAACCTTATAGTGACCTTACTTAGTTTTTAAATAAAAATTTTAATTATTTTTATCACAAAACTGGTACATTTACAATGCAGACATTTTAGAATGCAAAAATCAAATTAAGATGACTCATAATTTTATTCAAATATTTTGTGTGCATGCATATTATAAAAATGGGATA
Organism: Zalophus californianus; assembly: GCF_009762305.2. Lineage (NCBI taxonomy): Eukaryota > Metazoa > Chordata > Mammalia > Carnivora > Otariidae > Zalophus > Zalophus californianus. The sequence goes on from NC_045605.1 coordinate 80,025,228, forward strand.
ATATAGTTTTGAAATTTGCCTTATGTAAACCTGATATAAATAACTTTGCATAAAATTTTATTTTTTAAACAGCTGGATGTTATTCTTAACCATAACAGTCTATTACTATTAATTTTCTCTGGTATAAATTGTTAGTACTGCTTGTATGTGTAGAAATAAACTTACAAGATAATATAACTAGTAAATTTTAGAAACTTCATATATAATGTAATTTAGGGGAGAAAATTCTTACTGAATTACTTAAATCAACCATGAGAAAAGCCAATAAACTATAATTGACCAATTTAACCTCTGTGCTTCTGTTTAAACAAAACAGCTGTTGGTGATGAGATTTTACCTTAGATTTTTTTCCCCCAATAGAAGTTAAGTAATAGCAATGCTGGAGCAATTAAAGGTAATTCATATTTTCTTGTGAAGCCTTTTCCAGTGAACAGAAACTCCAGTTTTCAGTTTGCTTTACGGTCTGGTTTTTAGGTGAATTTAAAAATTAGAGGGAGACGGGAAATAGGAAACAAAAACATAAATGGTGAAGATTAAATCCTAAAAGTCTAATGAGTTCCCTGATTCCAGAATGGCTGGCTAATACCATAATATAAACATAGTGGACAAAGCAAGAAGGATTTCAAAGTAATCTATTATTTCTATCAGGGTTCGGAAATACTTTATCCATGGAGGATTAGGAAAAGAAAACAGTAAGACCCCTTTTCAGTTGGGGAATAATTGCTACCTTCTCATACAACCCGCCTGTCCTTCGAAGCCAACCAGGCATTTACTATTACAGTCATTTAAGGTAAAACAGGCTGTTTACTTTACAAGGGAGCCAAGTTGGAAGAAAGCAAGTTGTGGGAATGTTTCTACAACACAATTTCATGCAATTTGGAAATAAAATGTATTCAGGCGTCAAAGATTAGCTTGGGCTGAAAGGAAAAAAAAAAAAAGGAAATTATTCTGGACAGAGATAGAATGATGTGACTTTATTTTGGAGACAAATAATATCTCTGATTAAGTACCCTTCTTGTTTTGGAAGTCCTTGAGACAAGTTTAGTGTTTACAAAATTCCTAATCCACTTTTCTTAATCTGATCTGCTGAAGCTATCACTCAAAATTACTAGACTCTCTTGTTAACTTTTCTCTTGGATGGGAAAAGAGCTAGAAAAATGCAATAGTTTGAATGAATTGTATTGTCTTGCTGTTTCCACTTCTTTCCAATCACATTTCCAGTTAAATTCTATATCCCCAACATCACAAGGCCTGCCATCAATCTGTTGCTGCCTCATAACCTGGCTCTCTGTTTACCATCAAAATATATTGGGGACCTCAGGGTCCCAAACTCACACTAAGGGACAAAGAGAAGAAACAGCTTAATCAGAAATCTCATATCTGCTAAAATTCTGATTAGCTAGTGAGTCCTTTCAGAAAATAATATGCCTTGATCAGCTGAAGTCCTTAAGAAACTTTTCATCCCTAAGACTATAAGGAGAGATACTTCTTGTCCCAGAGACCTTTCTATGAACTAAGAAAGTAATCATCTACTTCATCCATGGGAAAACCCAGATCCAAATAAGACCTTTATTCTTGGAGTCCTATCAATAATTACTGGAATCCTATAGCCTAAATGGTGACTATAGACTATTTCTTTAATTTCATAGTTGAAGAATCCAAGTTCCAGAGAGATTTATTACATTGCCCAAGATCAATGAAAGAGTCTGTGCCAGACTGGGTTTAGAACTCAGGTCTTTGGCTTCCCTACCAAACATACTTTCCATAACATCCTGCTGCTAAATTGGGAATTTCTAATAGAGAATAGCCATAGAGAATTAGGAGATTTTAACATAAGATACAGATGTTTGGAATTTAGCCTTCAAAATATTTTTCAATAGTCCTTAGACTAAAAACATTCTAATTGTTCTGGAAAATATGTATCTGCCTTAAATATAATTATCTTTTCCAATACTAATTTGTTTGTTGGATTTCCTGTATTATCCAGTTTAATTTGGTATTATGTAGTATTTGAAACGGTTAATTGCTTGTATATAGTTGCCTGATTGCTGGCTTTTTCTAATCCAGAGATAACAATATGAAAAATGAAGGCAACTTAGTGAATAATTTAAGTAAATACATTTTTGCATTTATATTAATATTGATATTGTAAGTAAAAGATTGGTACTCTCTGATAAAGCAAATCAATTTCCGCTTCCTGTGTAGATTTAATACAGAAATTTTGAGAAGGGATAATACATTCTTTTTTCCTCCCTAATTTTTATGTATTTTACAGATAACATTTAATAATACTAAAGGAAATAATGAAGGAAGAAGAATTGCAAGGAAAGGGGCACAAAGGGAGAAAAGCTGCCTATAACTTGAATGCAATGACTGTCTTCAGTTTTATATTCTCTTCTTTATATGAATTGTTTCAGAGTTGTGGACATCAATAAATACCATTTTGATTGCATAGCAAACATTAAACATTTTACCATGGATATAGGCATGTCACATGTATTGCAGTAATTTATAAGACTACTATGTCTGGTGGCTTTTCACAGTTCATTAAGTTGAAGAACATGTGTCCCCTAAACCACTGTACTATAGGCATTTTATTGTTTTCCAAATTTTGCTAATGTAAATAATGCTGCAATAAATATATTTGAACAAGTGTCATTTGCTCTTATATAGGGTACACATTTCTAGGACATTAAAAAACTGACCCATAAATATGCAATTTTGTGGCCCTTAATACATAGATCAAATTACTTTGAAAAGACATTGTGCCAATTAATCATAAGGTAGATCATACTTAAAATTATTTAAAAGTGACATAGATTGTAATTTTAGGCACTCTATTATAGGGATGCATTATATTTATGATTATGTGACTCATTGATTATTCTTTACTTTCCACAGATAAATAATATATGAAATTAGAAAAAAAAAAGTAGGTCATAGCTTCCAAATCTTATAATTCCCAACATTCTCTTCGCATTGGATATGGACATGGTGAAAGGAATAGGCCAAAAATAGAATACCTTTACTATATTCAGATGGGGGAATGACATTTTTTGCAAAATGTAGAATGAGAAATAAAGCCTATGGATTTAACATGGCCTAAACTGATCTGCTGGGCCTACAATAGCCACCCAAGAGCAGTTCTCTAAATACAGCAAACTGGAGAATTAATGCAAATGAGGTACAGAAAAATTACCTGCAGTTTTCTGAATATCTTAGGTGACGTCTTATTTTTAGTACCTGACATCCATCCAAATAGTTTTTTCTACCCTTGAATATATTGCAACACTGGGTATCTATGAAATCATCCTATTTCTAAACTGCATTATAAAAAAATGTTTTAGTATCCATTCCACTAACCATAGCCATTATATAATTAGAGATCCAGGAATTGTGATTATGGGATCATATATCTTCAATGTAATTTAACCATGGAAAACTTGAAAATATTATATTGATATTTATGAACTTTTAGATTTTAGTTGTGGGATTTGAGGAAACTATATATGAGAATTTCTAAAAACGTTTATTAAACTTCTCATTTTCAGTTGCAGTAAGGAAGAAAAGTTTAGGAAAGTGGCATTTCAGACACACTAACATATCTTCAATTTAACAAGCAGACCAAAGTTTAACTTCAGAGTCAGGAATTTTGCAAGAAATCTACTAAAAAAGAAACTAAGTTAAAAGATTTTTCTGATTATGTTAGCAAATTCAATAAGCCTAGAAAAATAGTGCACCTCATTTCACTTCCCAAATTTCATGAATACAAAGTATAATTTTCTTAAATCCATGAGAAAAGACAACTTGAAAGAAACATGTTGTACACAAATGCAAGAAAACAGAATTATAAAAAGTCGACATTAACCCCAAAAATACAACAAAATGCAATTCTAAACTATCTTTGAAATAATTCAGTTAGCAAAATGTATCTAGTGGTTGAGTTAGAGAACTATATCCTCTTTAGATGTGCTTTTTAAAAATACTTTGGAGATACAAAAGAAAGTTAGAGAATTCTTGGAAAATAGACAGTTACTTTCCATTATATACTAATTTGCATCTTAGAATTCTTATCCAAAACTGGATCTATTTTCCAAAAATAAATTCTTCATTAGTTGATTTCTAACTTAGGCTGCACCTTCTCTTTCCCTAATCCAGTGTATCCAAAGGCAATTTTAATTTGACTTTCTCCCTATGTCTAATTTTTAAAAACAAAATCATACTAATTATTATAAGAATAAGTAACAATAATTGAAGATTTACTGTGACAAAGACATTTTGCTTTGCACTGTACATGTATTTTCCCATCTACATTTTACAACAGTCCTATGACAGATACTCTTATCTTCCTGTATTGATTAGGAAAATGACATGAAGAGAAGCCACGTGTCTTGTTCAATGTCGTAGAAATAGTAAGTGGTGAATCTGCAATTTGAGCTCAGATCTTTAGCACTTCAGAGTCCTCTAAAGATGCATTTTTGCATGATATTGCCTTCTGATTGTTACCTGAGACGTATTATTGTCTTTGGTAAACTAGCGGGATAGCTGAACATGAACCTGTGTGGAAAGGATAGAGTTTTTAATGAGTTGAATAGCAAAGATTTGGGAGATTCTTTTAGCATCATGAAAATACTTATTAATTAGTTTCTGGATTGGTCAATTTTATGGAAAACATTTAAGTAGGCATTGCTTATAGACAAAATTTAAGAAAGTGATTTGTATTCCTTTAAGAGGGCCAGGAGTCTCTGGCTAGAGCCAGGAGGAAAAAGTTCAAAGACAGACAATCTTTAAGACATGTGGTTCAGACTTTAGGTCCATTTCTTAGAATTATACTACAAAGAAACTAGGTATTCAAGGCAGAGAGCAGAGCAGATGTGTAATAGGTTCCTTTTGGCTCCCAATCCAGAGAAAATGAGCCACAGTTGACTATCCCAGCTGGAGCTCCTGGGTGGTCTCAAAGGGTAGAACCAAACAGGGAGTTTCCTAATCCCAGTCTGGAGGTCCCACATGCGCAAGGGAAGAAAGTGTTTAGAGTGTCCATAGTAAGCACTGTACTCCTACATTCTTTTTCTGTTGCTTCCAAGGATTTCAAAGGGGCTGGTTTCTCATTAAAATGGTGTATATAAAATTAATGTTGGAAATAAGAGTATTGGTACCATCAGTTGGTCAACGAGCAAGGATTTCCTTACCCAACATAGATTTTAAAATGAATATATAGTGAGCGGCTAGTATATACCAGCCACTATTATTGATCTATCTTTTCATTTAATACTTCTTCCAACCTCTGAAGTAAATAATAGAATCCCCTTATTACAGAAGGGAAAACTAGGGTTCAAGCCCCATATGGCTTGCCTCCAAGACCATAGAGCTTGAATGCAATAAAGCCAAGTTTCTTATCTAAGTCATCCTGAAACTTAATGCAGCATTCTGAATTCCTCTCCCGGACTAGCATTGCCTTTTGTAGCATAGAAGGACAAGGCTGAACTGCCTGCTTTCATGACACTCCTTCTGGTCACTGAGCATCCCTGGCCCTTCCCATTAGGCCTCTTTCTTCCCATGAATGCCCTTACTTTCACTCACTTGTTGGGGGAAGGTACACCATCTTTGTACTGGTCTGCCTTTTGGGCTATGACAACATTCCAGGAAAACCACAGAGACAATTAAAAACCCAAGTCAACACACCAATAATGTTTTGGGGAATCTTTCAATCCATGATCACAACCAAGATAACAATTTTCCCTGTGACATACTGAAAGAAAAACACGTTCTCCTGAAACTGTTCATCCCATACATGTTTCTACATGTATTTCAAAGGACTGACGCCTAATTATTTTGGCCTTGGTCCATGATTTTGTAAAGAATTTTAAAACTATTACATCTTGTCTTTTGATAGAAAAAAAATCTTAGCTGAATATGCATTGGGAATTAAGTGAAACACATTAACATCGTTTCATGAAGATAATCCAAAAATTACATCATGCTGCTTGTTTCTACATATGAGTACAATTTTGTGTGAAACTATTTGGAAACTATGGAACATCTGCTTCTGAAGTTTTTCTATCAAATTTCTAAAGTAATAATGCAGAAAACAGAACCTCTTTTATGCAGATATTGATATATTTATAAGCATTATAATCCTGCTTGACAATTTATAGCTATCCTTTTAATTTTTAATGAAAATCAGTGCTTTTAAGATTTTCGTGATCATCACAGGAAATGCTTCTGCAGAATCGCACCATTAAGTAGTTTCTAGTATGATTCTGTAAATTACCATATTATTTACTTCCAGCTGACTTACAAGGGATTGCAAATGTATACCAATGTAACTTTCCCAAAATTATCCTTTTTCTTCCTATTCCCTCTTCTAGACAATAGAGGATGGTGGTGTTGGTTTCATTACCCCCATTTAAGTGTTGAAGAAATAGAGGTACAGAAAAGTTAAGCAACTTGCCTAATGTCGTCCAGTTGTTGGTGGCAGAAAAATGACGAGTGCCCAGGTGTTCTTGATTCCCAGCCCTTAAATCATTTCCCCAAATCAAGTCCGTGGAGTACTAGCATCCTGATAAATGTGAATAGGCATTCTGATAAAAATAACTGTCCCAAGGTCAAGTAGGTTTGAGAAATAATACATTTCGTATTTTACCATTGCCTTTAGAATTTCCCAGCAGTCATAAAATATTAAAAGATCATTGAAGTCCTATAATTTAAAAATCTATTTAACTCAGAGTTTCATCAATTTATTTGTCCATGAACATATGTACAGGGGAATGCTAGTGGCTATGGCAGTAAGTGGAGAATTCAGTCATGTGTGTGTTACTACGTGAATGATATTGCACACCACAGATATTGTTCTACAAGTTGTTTTCCACATAGCACTGTACTTTGAGGGTAGGGTTTATGTCAGTGACAGCTGTGGCACACAGTTTTGTTTTAATTTCTTTCATAGTACCCTATTGCCTGGGCATATTATACTTATTTTCTGATGATGGACTCCAAATTTGTTTATGTCCATAGTTTAGAAAATGTTACATGTAAGTTTTACTCTGTCTCAGGACTGAAGATAATTCAGACATCACTGTGCCTTATATATTTTGTTTTTCACAAAGTCAAGACAATGCTAGAGCTAAGAGTTTAATGAACATTAATTTAGTGATAAAATCTATGATACAGGTATTCATAAGTAGAAGCTTAAAAATATGGATATCAATTTATTGAAACCATATCCTAGTTTTTTTAACTCCCCCCTTGAAAAAGAAACTCCCCCCCCAAAAAAACAAAAACAAAGGACAGAGAAAGAGGATAAATTGAAAATTCTCTGTGAGCTGGAGAAATATATGTTTTATGTGTTGCAGTAGGGATATACATTGAGAAAAAAATGCAATAATATGGAGAAACCAAATACATTAATAAATATGTATTAAATATACACTGAATACATTCTCTCTTCTAGATAGTACAAATGCTTCCTCATTTAATCTTCCCTGATCTTTATGAAATAGTGTTGTCATTTCAGTAAACAAGTCAGTTAGCCAATCTGTAAAAAATTATCTGAAATGTGCTTATTGAACTATCCTTCAAGGTTTAGTTTAAAAGTCAGGTACATGTTGACACTTAATAAATATTTAGTGAATGAATATGTACAAAATCACTGTCCTCACTGGCTCATACGTTATCATTATACTAAGCTGTAGATCTCAGATGCAAGGCTCTGCTTTAGGAAGGTAAAAGACCATTGTTCTAGTACTCATTTGTTAACAACTAGCTCTCTAAACTTGGTTATGTTATGGGAGTTCTTTGGATGTTTTTTTCATGTTATTAATTGTTGGCATGATTTGGGATAGAACAGTGGACCAGATAGTTGATATTTAGGCAATAAATTTACTGGTATGGGTTACTACTTTGTAGCTAGCCTAAATGGTTTGTGTCTCTTATGTCCAGCCATCTTAGTTGTTAAATATTGCAACTATTACCCTAGGTAGGGGGAATAGCATTGAAAGAAATTGGACTTGAAATCTCTAAGATTCTAAAATTTTTGTGATTCAAGGACCAAGGGCCTATACACCCTTATGGATTCCTGATGGAATTTATGAAGATGTCATTAGCCAGACAGATATAAATAACAATTAGAGTCAGATTCTAGTCTTAGGAGCCCAGTCATGTGGTTTATAAGTAAAAGCACATATCCTTAGTGACATTCTGCCATGCAAAGTATTCTTCATCCAAGTCTGAGGCATCTCAAGAAGGTGGCAGCACTTGGCATGATTACAGGGTTAACATGAACTCAGAAAATTGAAGCTTTTACATTTAAAGATCCATGTCAGGCAAAATATTATACTCAGCTTGTTTGGAGCTCAAAATGAAGTGATGGTTTTGGCTCTGAGATCTGAAAAAAAAAAAAATCCCCAAAATTCAACAATGCCTTGAGATGCCAGAGTCATCTTGTTTCAGTTATCCAATCAATAAATATAACGAGATGTTCTGGGACCAAAGAATCAAAAACATTTGTTGCTATTCCCAAAATAAAAAGCAGTCCTCACAGGTGTGCTGTGTCATTTAGAGCCCTTTCAACTAAATTGAAGCCCCATGTTCCCATTGGCCATTCATCATTGACCATTCACAGAGGTATCCCATGAAGATTTTGTAGCTGTTGTGAAGTAATGCTCGCTTTCTGCCAAGATCTCATGAGGACTGAATTACTGTGAGTCATGATTTCCCCAGAACTGATAGAACTTCTTCTTGTACAACTAGGCTCATATCTCAATAACAGCTTTGCTGCCAGGGTAAGTACAGGTACATTTTGATGCTCAAACGTTCCTTGAAGTTTGATTTGGCACAAACTAATTCAGACTCTTCTGTGGCCTCACTGTATGATTGTTAAATAATTTCCAATTGGAGAAAAAAGAAATGGCCATTTGTGCCTTAAGCACACATACAAATAACCTATTGCTATTCTCTTGAAAGCTTAGCCAGCAAGATTTATGACTTGCATCAGGACATTCCATTTGTTTTAAGACAGGGGGGAAACAATGGCTTGTTTGGGCCTACTTCTACTCGCTTTCTCTAACTTAGATCAAATATTTGCTGAGGTCAGGCTTTGTTTCTTTTCCTTGCTGAGGTTTGGCTCCACAGGATGTAACAGTGAAGGGATCATGGTATGTCTTCCCAGTCACATCATGTAATTTTGTTGTTTTAATTGCTTGTCTAAATGCTGGCTCTTCCTCTGAGCATCGGTTTGAGTCATTTCCTTCATGAAGGCTTCCTCAGTTTAGACCAGTCTTCAATAGCCTTTTCTGCATTTGCTGCAGTTGAAAGCTTTACACACCAGGCCACAAAGTGGTTTTTCATCATATGCTTTCTTGTTTTCCGTTGTCTTCTTCGTGTTCTTTCTTTCCTTCCAAGTTGAAAATGGTGGGTTAGTGCTTGTGCTCTGGAGTCAGAATTTCTGCAGTCAAAACTTGGGTTTCACCTGCTAGTTCTTTTATGGTGGGTAGGTTCCTGATTTTTCTGTGCCTCAACTACAAAATAGTGATAAGAACAGAATCTACACATAGGGGTAGTATGATTATTAGAAGATAATGTCATAAACTCTTCCATAACACAGTGCCTGGAATAGTAAGTGTTCACTTAGTGTTGTTGGTATCATTGCTAGCTTCTGGAAGTTAGGAGGCACAACTGTCAACGTCAGAGGCCGAGGAAGAAGCCGAGTTGAAATTCAAAATCAAGTCTACTTTAAGTCAAAGACCAAGCTATGTATATAGGTAGATATAATATATGTTCAAAAGACAAAAAAAAAAAATCACATTATAATTAAGCTTCATATCCTACCAGTTAAATATAGCTGGCTTATAATTAGTCTAGGGTCCCAACATTTTGCATGATTTTGCATAATTTTCTCAAAAGTTACCCCTATTTTTCAACCTGGTAGTCCTGGAGCTGTATTTGAATTCAACACACACACTTTTTTTTTTTTTTTTGATTCTTTAAGCTGCCTACTGAAAATCTTCCTAAGATACTAAGGTAAAGGAAGATAACTTGCTTTTGAACTTTATGCTTCTTCCAGGACCTCCTCCATTTCTTTCTTCATAGAAGACAACTGAAGGATTATACAAAGAGTCAGATAATAATGATGAGAGCTAAGTAATCCTCACAAACCCCCTCTGATCCCTATGTTACCAATAAGGAAAATGACACCTAGTAAAGCTAACCAATTTTTCCAAGGATCCATAGCCAATGTGGTTAAAAATTCAGTTAGGATCCCACAACTATGATCCCAAAGCTGAAGCTCTGAACTGTTATAAGTTATTGTCTCCCAAAACGTTAAAACCCAAGAAGAGAATTTTGAGCACTACCATAGATATTTCACTTGGAACCTTGAGGTTTAGTATGTCTATAGGAGTTCATGTATATACGTACATATCAGAATTTCACTGTGTGAGCATAACACTGCTCACCCCTGCTCTTCTCAGAGTAGCCATCTATCCATTTGTAATACCTCCCCACAGTTACAGGGGAAAGAGTTGCACCACACCTCTGATATCTCTCCCCAACCAAGGACCAGATTATTTATTTAGAATTAGAAGAGAAATCAAAAAAATTATAAATTATAAAAGGTGGCATATATCATAAATATCAAAAACACTAGAAATATAACATATATTTATTGTAACCTGCCTGATATCCCTTTATAATATATTTTTTATATTTCTTGGCCTGTGTACTCTTTGAATGTTTCTTCATATGACAATACCCTTTGTAATATTTCCTGGAGAGAAAATAGAAAGATAAGTTAACCTTTTTTCTATCATGGTTGATATATATATTTTTTTATTATTGATAGTTAGAGAAGTTTCTTTCAGCCTCTAAACTATTATTGATAATTCAATGTAAGCTTTTAAGATGCCTGTCAAGTTTGGAAAAATTCAGCAATATTCTATTAAATGTTTTCTCATATGTAGATTGTGAGATTTTGTGGCAGTTTAAATTTTCTTATTCAGTGAATGACATTAAAATTTTTAAATTAGTGATAGTCTTCAACCAGTTTGTTCTAGATGTTTTCATTTTAATGCAATGAAAACACTAGTGTTTTTTGTGGTTTTTTAAATGTTATTTTTATTCATATTAGTATTTCATTTCAAATCAGAGAGATAGCCACTTCTTTTTCTTATTCATATGATTCATTCCACTTTGTTATCTTAATTTTCCATCAAAATAATAGCCTATTCATAACTTATATTCAAATGTATCTTTTCTTAATAAATTGCTTCTTTGGATATAATGAGAAAAAAATTGTTACAATATGCTTCTCAATATCAGAATAATTTCTACAGATTGCATACAGTAAGCTATGAAAAATAATTTCATTGTACAATGCACTAGTAATTTTATATGCTACAGTATTGAGAACACTCCTCATAGGAGAAACTCACCATTTGGACTAAATGTTATTAAGAGTTGAATATGCAGCATTAAATATTATATCTGATACTGTAAAAGTATTCCTCAGCCAAAATTTATTTCCTTTCATTTCAAACCTTGTTTCTCCTCCTCCTCCTCTGCATACTTCCATTGCCTAGATGCACTGGGAAAGTTCACATCATAATATGGCATCTGGCCCCACACCACTCACTCTCAACTACCGAGTGACATGATCTTTTAGGAGTTAGGATTATCCCTGTGAGTCACACTACACCAAGATGGCTAAAAATTACTTAAACATACACGGAGATGACTGCAAGCCTCATAAACATATCCTATTAAACCCAAACTAAATGTATCCTTGAGCCAATTTCCCATTAGTTGGATCCCAAAGATACCCATAGCCACTGCAGCACCGCCAGACAAAGAGCAAGAGGGTAGAAGTGAGAGTGGAAAGAGACAATGGTCTTAAGCAATGGTGCTGAAAAATTTCTTACTATGTTGGCTTTGTTCAGTGAGAGTCCCTACAGTTTAGCCTCATCAGTGTCACAGCCAATCCATCTCTGCTCACACCTGTACTCTCTACTCTGCCTCCCATCTAGATGCTTCCTGCCACATAAAACTCACTGCTATGCCTCCCTCTGAACACACTTCCCAGTACAACTTACCCCTGTTTTCTTACCTGAATTTCCTGAGCCATCTTCCTTTGTATCACTCTCTCTTGTGCCCTAGCATCTTGCTACTCAGTGTGGTAAATGAACCAATAGCCACTGGAGACATTTTAAAATTCAAAATCTTAGGTTCCATGCCCAAACTATTAAGTCTGAATCTTTTTTTTTTTTTTTTAACAATATCTCCAGGAGCACTTCATACACTTTTGGGTTTGAAGAGCATGTCCTAGAGGACCCCCCATTCCATGGAGTTGAAAAGAACACTTGTTTTACTCTAAAGGGAGTTTTTCTCATTGTTAACTCAATGCCCAATCAAACCCAGGTTTTTCCACACCCCTGATAACATGCTTATCACCACCCTTTCACAAAGACTGCCTCCACTTCTAAGACTCCAGGTAGGATGGACTGGCCTTCTTTCTAAATACTTGTTCATTCTTCTAGACATCAAATCCATTATTAGTGACTAAGCAGGCAGTTTGTCTCAGTCTTGGAAGATCATCAGTACTATTAATTGCTTCCACAGATACATTTAAACATTAAAGGGTCCAGCACTAATATCACATTTCTTTTCTTATCCTTCATCTCACGATTGTTCACATTTTGATGATCTGCAAAGCTGTTGACCTCATGTTTCTACTCAATCTAAGCCACATAAGCATTATTAATTATTTCAAGCAAATGTTGTTGTCTCCCCAATGTGTTTTATGTATTTTGAAGGCAGGAACAATGTGGATGATGCATTTGAGCCTAGTGTAGTACTCGACACATTATAGCTTTCAATTAAGGCTTCTACTTTAATAAGGTAATAATTAGATATTTCCCTGATGACTAAGGAACATTCAGGGCTGCAGAATTAACACTTTGGATTATAATTCTTACTGAATATGATAGAGAACCAAATGTTTTATTATCATAATTATCATCAAATGTGCATTTCTCACCACCATATGTCTCACACACTTTTACTGGAAAGAATGGAGTTTTTATCATTGTTTTATATTGCATCTTAACCCAAAAAATTTAGTGTAATGAAAATGGCATGGAATCAGAAGTGCTGTTTACCAGGCCCTGAACAGTCATCTATGAGCTGTGTGACTTGAGTTCAGTTAATAACCCTCCTTCACCCTGTTTTCTTGAACAATAACAATGCCAACCTCATGGGATTTTTAAGATATTTAATGAGATAAAACATATGGGAAAAACCTTAAAATCTATCATAAAACCTTGATGTATTTTTCCTCAATTTATTATTCTAAATTATGATCTTTGACACTGAGATTTACATCATATTTCTTGTAAGTATGGTAGCATTCAGTATTAGTTTCAAAAGTAAATAACAACCAAAAAAGTTTTAAGTTTGGAATTAAGCCATGGCTGTATAGCTACTTGTACTCTCCACCCTCCAAGCGAACCATGGAAATTTCAAAATTAACAAGGGAGTTTTGTGCAATGACTCAGATGATTAAGAAAGATTAAAATTCTTCTAAAAAACAGAGGTAGGGTGTGAGCCTTTTTCATTTTGTTCTTTGAAGAATGAGGTGTGTCGCTTGAGATTGGGAATGATGATGAGGCAATCAATGCTTACTTTCAATTAGCCTTAGGCTTCTGGACTTCCCCAAGAAAGTTTATCAAAAGCTGTACGCAAGAGTTCTAGAAGCTGGACAGTGGAAACAAGCAAAGAAAGCAAAGAAAGAACAATGGACTGAATGTGTCTGTCCCACCAAAATTCATATGTTGAAATCCTAACCCCCAATGTGCCAGTATTAGGAAATAGGGCCTTTGAGAAGTGATTAAAACCTCACGGTATGGGGTAGAGACCCCATGAATGGGATTTGTGCTCTTATAAAAGAAACCCCAGGAATCTTCCTCACCCTTTCTGCCATATGAGGACCAGCTAATGAAATGTGAGTGAAAGTGATACCCACCAAGGCAGAAGCTCTAAGGTATTGGCAGGATCTTGGCCGCATCATGTTTTCCTTCTGCCAGGGAGCCTGGCAAGATTTACAGGTATTAGCTGCTTTGTCAGTTTACCTACCAAAGAAGGATGACAACAACACAGAACCAACAATCCTAGGTAACCCACAGTGGTAATAGAGCAGGATGCAGAAATAAACTCTAGTGGTTTTAAGCTACTTGGATTTTGAAATTATTGTTTGAGTTAGGGTTCTCCAGAGAAACAGCCAATATGATATATATGAAGAGATTTATTTTAAGGGATTGGCTCATGTGATTATGGAGTCTGGCAATTCCAAAATCTAAAGAGAAGGCTAGCAGTTTGGAAATTCAGGTAAGAAAATTGGTATCAGAGTCTTGAGTTGAATTTCGTAGGGCAGGTCAGCAGGCTGGAACCTCTGGCAGGACTTTTATAGTACAGTCTTGAGGCAGAATTCCTTCTTCTCCAGATATCCTCAGTTTTTGCTCTTAAGGCCTTCAACTGATTGGATGAGATCTCTCATACTATGGAGAACAATGTACTTTAGAGTCAACTGATTGTAAATATTAATTATGTCCACAACATACCTTCATAAGAACACCTAGACCAGTGTTTGACTTAATAACTGGGCACCATAACCTAGCTAAATTGACACATGAAATTAACCATATTGTTTTTGTTTTTGTTTTTTTACTATAGCGTAATCTAGCTCAGCTTGACTGATAAATACATTTGTTGAAAAACACCTTAGGAGTTAAAAAACAATATTTAAAAATGCAATTACTCCTATTTTACCATAAAGATCTACTATAAATATTTCATTGTACTTTATTCCATTTTCTTATACATTAAAAAAATTTTTCTCCTACATTTAAAAATATTCATCATGGTTTATATGAATAGAAAGAAATCCAGTATTATACGAACTTTGCTAACATCTAATGTGTTAACTAATAAAAATAAAAACATTTCACTAAATATTTATGTATCACTTGCACAATCAATAATTTTTACTTAATACATTAGGCTTTCCCAATATTTAGCCATTAACTACAAATTCAGTCAAACTCTCCTAATCATAAAAATTGCAAATTAAATAAACTAGATAATTACAAATGTTTTAATCATCTATGCCTTCAGAAAAAAAGTCCTCATTGGTTATTATTATATTGTAAAACCAACCAACACACTTTAATTTATGTTAAAACCATTTAAAAGTGTTAAATATTGTGAATTCTATTTATATCTCTATTATCTTTTTTTTCTCTGATTCTGATTTCTTATTCTTCTAAGAGCTATAATTTCACTTCCCCAGCCTAAAGAGCGGTTTGGATTTAGGGCAGAGAATGATGAGTGAAGATTTCTAATAGAGTCCAAGTCTTAGGTATTTCAAGAAGATTCTCTCTATGCTCATTATCCAACTAAATTGGTCTTGCTTTTAGATCTTGAGCATTATATAAAGACTGTTAGAATTATTAGCTCTGACCAACACTATAGTGTTTGATTTGTGTGTATGTCTGTATGGGTTGGTGGGGAGTACACAAGTTTTACTATCATCATTAATCTGACTTGTTACAAGGAGCTTCCTTGATAGTATGGCCCGGTAAATGTGTACTTTGCAAGTATTTGTTCTCAATGTCTTCATTTTGTTTATATATCAGATATAAGCCTCTGTTTTTTGCAACAGCTTGTTCTGAATGGGTCCTGTTCAATTAAATCTAAAGTCATTTCTTTCTTTAGGAAAAAAAGACGTTTCTTAATTATTTCACTGAAATTAAAGCTTTCTTCCTTATGAACCAGTAAAACTTAGAATGTTATGTCATAAGCATTGTTTCCATAGCTATAAACTCTTTTGAAACATGTGTCATGACTATATAAAATTCTGTGGTAAGAACAAAACATAGTTCTGACAAATTTTATGTATACCACAAAGCAGATGATGATGTTCTATGGTGTTTCATTGCTAATAATTTTCAAAATACCTGTTTATGTAAAATAAAATGTCAACTAAAAATACCTAATAGCATTAATTAGTATCTAATAATAAAGATTTTTATTTATTTATTTTTTTGTCTACAGGGTATTATGCATATTTATTTGTTGGTTTTTTACTAAATTCACTGGAAGTTTGAAATAGTTTAGTATTTACCAGTGAGTCATAATTCAAATTCTATGCTCATAATGGGTAATGTTAATAAATGCCTTAAAATTATCACTAAATAAAAACAGTGAAAAGTAAGAGAAAAAATCCAGATTTGAACTAATAGGAAGAATTTGCACATAACTGAAAAGATACAGAATAAATGTAATTTCTTCTATAAAGCTATACATTTTAGAAGTCATAATGAAACACCAATAGGAAATATTTAGAACTTGACAAGATAGTTCTGAAATTGATCCAGAAAAAAGAAATGAACAAAATAAGCAGTAGAGTACATCAGTAATTGTAACCATGCATTAAAATTCTCATTTCATGTCATACATCAGTGATCATCAGGAAAATGCAAATCAGAACTACAATGAGGTATCACCTTATACCTGTCAGAATGGCTAAAATCAACAACACAAGACACAACAGGTGTTGGCAAGGATGTAGAGAAAGGGGAACCCTCTTGCACTATTGGTGGGAATGAAAACTGGTGCAGCTACTCTGGAAAATAGTAAGGAGTTTCCTCGGACTACCCTACAATCCAGCAATTGCAGTACTAGGATTTTACCCAAAGAATATGAAAATACTAATTCAAAGAGTTACATGCACCCCAATATTTATAGCAGCATTATCTACATAGCCAAACTATGGAAACAGCCCAAATACCCATCAATTGATGAATGGATAAAGAAGCTGTGAGAGATATATATATCTCATATATATATATGTTTTATATATAAAATATATATAATATGGTATATATATTACCATATATATATAAAATCAATTCCATTCCTGTGTGTACACACACACACTCTCATATATATATATATATATACATATATATATATATATATATAAAATGGAATATTACTTGGCCATAAAAAAGAATGTAATCTTGCCATTTGCACTGACATGGATAGAACTAGAGAGTATAATGCTAAGTGAAATAAGTCAGGGAAAAACAAATGCCATATGATTTCAGTCATATATAAAATTTAAGAAAAAAAAACAAATGAGCAAAGGGAAAAAAGAGAGAGAGGCAAACCAGGAAAGAGACTCTTAACTACAGAGAACAATCGGATGGTTACCAGAAGGGAGTTTCATGGAGGGTTGGGGTAAATAGGTGATGGGGATTAAGGAGTGCACTTGTGATGAGCACAGGGTGATGTATGGAAGTGTTGAATCACTATTTTATATACCTGAAACTAATATTATACTGTATGTTCACTAACTGGAATTTAAATAAAAACTTAAAAAATACTGAAACATAAACAATGTTTATGTTGTTCTCTACAACATCGTCATCACTACATCGAATGAAATTAACACATGGAAACATTATAAAATAGAAAAGCAGTGCATTTTTCAAATGGAAAGTAGCAGTATAAAGATATGTTATTAAGTATACAAATTAAAGTATTATGGAATAAAAAATAAAATGTTATAGGAATGGTAAAGGAAAAGAAAATAGATCCATCACAAAGGCACATAAATTGTTATATAAGAGGTGGATTAATCAATAAATAGTATTGGG